>NC_136010.1:17371479-17671479 GCF_048128805.1 Centroberyx gerrardi | reverse complement strand
GAGAGAGAGAGAGAGAGAGAGAGCAAGTGAGAATCAGAGAGTGTGTGTCTTCGCAAGTGTGTAGTGAAAAGAGAGGGGAGAAGGCTGCAACAGAATGACTGGGGTTAATCACAAAAGTTGAAAAAGATATTTTCATCTTTTTCCCTGTGTGAGAGCTGTTTTAGTCCACCATCTGGGTGAGCTTGGGGCCGTAATGCAGCAGGATCTTCAGTGCTGCTCGTAACTTTAACCATGTCATGTCAAAAATTAGCACTAGAATTAACTTTGACTACTATCAAAGCTACCAAAACCCTACCAGGTCATTGTTATATTCTAATTTTACAAATTTGACATATTTCAAAAGTTCAAATTCATCAAGTAGACAACAGTTAAGATTTTGTTGATTTTTACATTTTACAATAACGTTTTAGGCATTCACATGACACTCTAATCCAGAGCAACATGCAATATTGGCATGTGGAGGGTTCAATATCTTGTTCAAGGATATTTCGACAGGCAACATAACACATCAAACATGAGACCTTCAGTTGCAGGACGGTCTCTCCCACCACTAGGCCGCTCTGCCGCACACTAACAGCTGTCACTAGCTGTCCTTGTACTGAAAACAAATACCTCTCTGATCAAATGTCTGCCAAAGGCTTTCTAAGAAGACAACACCCGAGAGACGGCTCCAAACATCGTATTGATCTGACAGTGAGATCAAGTCTAAGTGGGCAGCCTGAAGACTGAACCATGCTGTCCATGGTCAGACCGCAGGGACGGCATCCAACCTGCGTCTTTTACAACATCACAGCAACAGACAAGATGAATCGAGCAGAATTCATCTCCTTGGGGTGCAATCCTCTTAAACTGGTCAATTTTCCATGGCAACATTTATGAAACATCTGTCAATATCACTGACAAAGCGAAGGGTTTATGCCATTAAACCCGTGGTACAGTAGCATTACACATAAATCTTACTCACGGTGGCAAGGTGGTCAAAAAAAATCTTGATGAATGAAGTGATATTGGTGTCCTCTAAAAGGCTATAAGTTTATTGTATTAGAGGTTGTGTTTGTACGTGAGTGGGTATCCATTTCAGGTGAATCAGGCCCTGGAGTATCAGCTGCAGCCATGCACTTTCTCATTACCCCGGTCAGTCTGCTGCAAGCACTCCATCACACACAGCCATCACGCTGCTGTCAGACAAACTGCACCATCACACACACTCACACACACAAACAGGAGGGCGGTATTTGCTAACACTGCTTATCGCCAAGCTTTTCATGCCGAAAGCTAGTGTCAAGACTAAGATCAATTGCATCAATGGAGCTCACATACGTCACGAGAGAAATCTTAATTGGTAAATTGATGCATAGTCTTTCCTCCACAATGCTGCACTTCCATTCATTCCTCTCGGTGGTTTACTGTCCGCTGAGCTATAGCTTAAAGGAGGAATAGTAAACACTGACTGGACAGCTACCGATGTAGAAATCAATACACATCATCTATATATTATGGCCAGGATTACAAACAATGTAGGCAAGTATTCATCACAGGGTTTATAATGGGTAAAGCCAATGATCCTATCCCTCTGTCTCATTAAAACAGTAGACCAGTGCCTCAGGACTAGTAAATCAAAACTGACAGCTTGTGGAGTATACAGCAAAAAAAAAAATCTATCTCATCATGTCATTTAATCTAGTAGTGAGTCTTGAAATCTTGTTTTTTATTTCAAAACAAGTGGGGAAAAAATCTGCCACTGGGGTGAGATATCTTCAGCTGTTTTCAATGCAAATCAATTTTATACCTGTTGAACCAAAAGGTATAATGTTAAAGCACTAATGGCAATAAATCCCTATAAATACTATAAAATATGCATAGTCCCTTGTGAAATAATCATCTTTAGCAGTGTGGTCTTTTGAGCTCATACAACATTACTTCATTACATTTTGTTCAAGAATTCAGGTCTTAGTGAAAGTGATTGCAGCTTTAGTCTGTGTTGCCAGAGCATGGTGCCTGAAACCAACAGGACTGGTTGTAACATTGTAACATGAAGGTCACTCAGATGAGACTTGTCAAAGAAGCCCAAACCGCAATAACACGCACTACGAGCAAGTGACACAATATATTTTAATGTTATGGATGTATAGAGTGCATGAAGGTGAAAATGAGCCATTTCACCCAATTTATGTATCAGTGAAGAGCTTTCATATACTGAACCTGAGGTTTTCTGTGTATGACTCAAACATCTATTGAATGACTAAAAACTGATGGTTGATAAGCTCTTTTTTTAATCAGTGACTCATATCTTAACTGACAGCTCTTTGAATATGGCTCAAGGAGGGAGGCTAGATTCTCTTGGTAAACCCTTTTTCTTTGAGGACAGGCCTGCAGCAATAGCTATACAAGGGAGATTCAATAGAGTCTGGGCCCCCATTGTCATCTGACATTAAGACCACACAGGACCACCCTTAGCCTTTCATCAGCTTTAAGTGCAATTTGATATTGAGGGGATTACAAACCCACGAATAATAAGAAGCCTGTTTTTTTCCTCTAATACCAATAATCAAAGAGAATGAAATAGCTGTGTGCTAAAATCACAACTGGCATTGGCTCTAAGCAAGAATCTGACAGCTATTGTTATTGCAGTTATTCCAGACTTGGGCTTTATCCTTTTTTATACCCTATCGTACATAATAGGAATAGAGGCCTGCCTGTTTCTATTTGATTGTTATTTAATCAATGTTTATGATAACTGTGAACACTGATATTGCATGACTTCTGGATTCTCAGGATTAACTTCTGGAAACATGCAGTTTCCCACATTGAAACTAAATAATAAATGGTGGAAGCTTGCTGAAATTGCTAAGTATTTAGACAGCTAGAAATCTGAGCTTAAACATTTCACCCATCAAAGCAACATTAGGATGGACAGGATGGTAGTTGAGCCCGTAGGTGCGTTGCATAGGGCTGACACTGAGGTCACATATTTCAGCACTGGTGTTTGTAAGCAGACAATATTTACAATATTTCACTAATAAGTCTTAAGTAAGTAAGTATTTCATCAATTATTAAAAAGGCTAAGTGTATTCAGGTTAACTATATCGTTGTTGAAAATGCACTCATGGCACAGCCTCCTAGCTTGTTAGCCTGCTTGTTGTAATTTAACATAAATGTAGCTAGCTACTAGCTAGCTTGCTTTGATTCTGGTAGCTCACACCAGCTGCTAGCATTGAGGTTGTAAACAAATATGACAGAATACCAGACAGCAGAGTTTTGAGGAATAATTCCTGACACTTCACTACTATCGATCGATCAGCAAGCCACTTGGCTGGCTAGTTAGTTAGGCAATAATTATTAATATTTACTTCTGAGGCAAACTTAAAGGACTACAGCAACTTTTGAGGAGGATTGTCAAATAACAAACAACACCAACTCTGAATTACTAAAAGGTCTATCTTCTTTAGACAATGCTAGCTGCCTAAGGACACTTAACATAAGCTAATGCATTATGTGATGACGGAAATACTGGTAGCCTACTGGTACTAAATTGACTAACAAGCCAATTTCCCAAAAGGTCGGTGTAGTCAGTAAAATCCATGCATGTCTGGTGCAGTGGATTCAGTGCAGTGACTTGTTTTCTATTTGCTGTATTTGCTGTGACCACAACATGGTACACTAGGCTAAGTAATGAGCAGCATGGTTAAAAAGTAAGAGGGGATCTATCTGTAGCGGTGTTGAGTGGGTAGCTGATAAAGGGGTTACCCAGATGACTTGTTTTGACAGTAAATGAACAAAGGAGGGGGAGAATGTGTTAACAGCATTGTGCAAAGGAGGAAAAATGATTTAATCGGGAATTGATAGCAATAACATGCCAAATGTAGGTGCTGATAAATACAATTTAGTCTAATAAAATGTAACCAAAATAACTACGCCTTTAAATAATATGACAAATATTTTATAGAATTATAAACATAGTCCATTCTCCATAGAGTCAGAATGGTCAAGCCACCAATATAAACACCTAGTCTTGTTTATCCAGAGAAGACCCAGTTATAACTTCTCTAAACAGTACAGATATAAGTAGAATTCCAGCCTTTAATGTTTTAACCTTTAACGTTTTTTTAAAAATTCCATGCGTCAGAGAAGTTTTTCAAAAGTGAACCTCAAGGGGAACAAAAACAGATCAGTGTCATTGGTGTCCTGTTGTCTTGCTCAACTGGGATCTCGTACCGCTGGGATAACAGTGGCCATATGTCATGGGAAAAGAGAAATTTCGGTATTAGCATACCAAACACCAAGCACATAAATAATGCAAAAGTTACAGTTTCTTTTTTCAAGGATACATCACTCAGAACCAGGGATCAGCATTTTGGGTGCCAGCGTGCCCTGAGAAGTCTTTGATAATGAAATGCTGTATGCAAATCCTGACCACATGTTGAGCTTCGGGGGCCTTGATCTCTGGAACAAAGTGGGCGCAATCAATAGAGAAGGTGTCCCATGAATCAAACCTGGGCAGAACCGCAGAACCGATGCTGATGGTTTCCAGAGCATCGATCTCCTCTCACCTTCGTCGTCTCTTTTTCTAACATGCAGTCTTTTTCTACCCTCTGGTACTATGGAAAGCCTGAGTGGCACATAATCAAGGCAGGGAAGCCAGAATTGATACTTAACAGAAGTTGCAGTGTCCTGACGATGGGACATAATTACACAGAGGAAAAACAGGTGCCTTTCATAAAAAACATGCTCATCTTCAGCAGCTGCAGCATATCTTATCATCATCAAAATTATCAATAGAACCAATTCCAAGCCCACAGCCACCACCAACAACCTCATCATCATTATCACTGTCACTACACACCCACCACCACCATTACTTTAAATAAAGTAAAGTAAGTAAAGTCTATCACACTTCAGAACTGTGTAGATGTTGCTTAGCAAACTGTCAGAACTCAATGAAAGCTAACGTTAGCGACACGGTTAACGTAGCATTATCAAAGATTGTCACTAGCTCTTCTAGTCAACTTTAGCATGTAAGCAATCCATGGCAGCAAGGAGATGGAGAAGCTCCTTTGGTCCTTGCTGCAAAACCTCTCCTCTCAGTGAATTGCCGTTAGTCGGTTTATATGGAAGCTCCGACAAACCTGGAACATTGATTTGAATGGGAAAGACCGTTCTATCCATTCAAGTTCTGTGGGTATAGCACACTCACCTGTCTGGCCTGGTCCACTCTGTTGTAAGGCTGCAGCTTGTGACAGATGAGCCTGTCCTGGCCTGTTTACCCCCAGGAGCCACCAACACGGCTAATGCCAACCCTCTCTCGTTTTAAAACACATTCTCTGTTGACTCTACACTCTCTCATCTCTTCCAGGCTACTGCTACCAGCAAGGAGAGACGAGGAGGGGAGCATTAGTCCTTATCATTTATCAAAAACTACATTAATTAAAGCCTCAATGTTGAAAGAGACAGAGAGAAGGGAAGAGAAAGCCTCTGTCAAGCAGAAAATATAGATGAGGCAGAGTCTCGGCGTGACAGAGTCAGTGCCAGGATGGCAAGAAGAGAAATAAGAAAGGAACAGACAGTAACAAGGACAGAGGCAAAGGAAAACACAACAGAATAAAGGAGAGAGTGAAGCTAGATGGATGGAGCATTTAGGATAGAAAGTTGACTGAGAGGAGAGTGAAAAATAAAAGTAGGTAAACAGAAAGCGAGGGAGTGCGGTAGACAAAAACAACGGTACAGGATGAGAGAAGGAATGGAGTGTAAGTGATGAGATGAGGCCTCTGCTCGACAGACCTGTCAGAGCTTGATGTATGGGCCTCTTATCTCCCAGGACCAAATGCATTATCAAAAACACTAAGACAACATGTCAGTATGTCTTATGGGGAGCACATGAGGAACAAACCTAGTGTGTGTCAGTGTCTTCATGCCTGGAAAAGCGCTCTCTTCCTGTGGTGTGTGTTACATGGAGTGGGTGGGGAAAGTCTAAAATTGGTGGGAATGGATTAACCACACAGCAGAGCCACAGCACAATCACACAAGAGCCAAGCTTTCATGTACCAATTTATGTAATATTACGTCAATAAATCTGTGATGCTGTAACAATGACAAGTTTTATCAGTGAGTCAGTGAGGTGAGATGTCGAAGCATGGTGATACACTGATATGTCAGCCAATGCTGAGAAGGCCAAAAACAGAATCTTGCATAATCAGGTGACTTTGCAAAGGCGGTGAGGCTTCAACTTATTGTCATGGAGGCACCGGCTGATTGAATGAAAGCCAGGAATGATGACATAGCAGGACGGAGTGAGAGAAAGGTTTATCCTTCGGCCTTGAAGAGGGACAAAGGACAATGGCAATGAGAAAGAATAACAGCTCCCAGCTCACCACTTTTTCATGCTTGAGTAATTATTTCATCCTTCCATCCATTGCCAGCATAAACCACGCTTTGCTTTAATGCTTTGATAGATACTAATACATCTGAGATACAGAAAACTAAGGGATGCAGAGGAAGAACTTGAAAGTCCATCAGGCTGTGGTTTCAAAAATCATTGTGTCAAGACTGAGGTTGAAGTCTCAATGAAGCGCTTGATCAAAGGCCAGCAGCCTGCTGTCTGTCTGTCTGACAGGTCGCCACGGCAGCGTTATATCTACTGCAAGAAAGTGTGGAGGAATGAGATGAAAATTATAGGCTGACAAACACATCAAAATGTGCTACACCAATAGGGAAAAAACACAGATTACAGTCACATATAGAACACATCAGTCGTGCTTCAATAGCACAGGTCAACTCTTTGAACCTGCATACTTCATAGTATTCTCATTGAAGCCTCCAACTGTACAAGAATACACATTAGGTAAATTGAATTGTTATGGCTACATAAACAGTCTTCCCTTTACACAGATGAACTGCAACTGCATACTGGATTGTTGGTTATAGCCCACCAGTATTTCATTCTTTAATGCTGTTTTGCATTTGTTAGCAGAAGGCAATCACCACTAGCCACATGCCTGAAAACTAATGACTAACGTCACGTTCTCTACCCCTCATACTCTCAACGTACTCTGAAACATGCCTTCACGCATGAACATTTGCACACATATACTGTCCTTCGCCTGAATCATGATATTCTGCCTCTGACGCTCGCCCACATTTCAGTCATCCTTGGGAGGAGACAGAGCTGGCAGCCTCGCATCGGCCATCCAGGGACAATGCGGCAGGCAGGCAGGCAGCGGCAGCTCTACTACAGTAGTGGCATGGCAGGTTCAGCTGAAGGAGAGGCACTGACACCCATACTAATGAGGCTATACGCAGCGCAGTGACCAAGCGTATGCGGGAGGAGCAGGCAGAAACAATCACACAGCCACCAGAGAGCCTCTTGCCTCATGGAATCCCCCCTCTCATCCATTCAGAAAAAGCTATTTGCTCTCTTCTATTTCTATCTTCCTCTAGTCTTCTCGACCCTTGAAACATTTTGACACATCTATTGCACTCTATGCATTCAGCATAGAGCACGGCCCTAACAAAGCATGCACATCAATGCTGTTACTGCAGGAACAACAACCAGTGCTGGATCAATTACTCTGAAAATATAAGGTGGGCTGTGTACAGATTGTCTATGTAGAGTATTCAATTACAAATTATTGAAATTCAAAAGTAATCCATTACGATTACATTTTTAAATTTCTTTGGGTTCCTTGTTGAACACTAAGTGTCTTTGACACAGGCCTAAATAGATAAATCTTTACTATCCTCATAAAATAAATTTGTTTTCATGGCCTGTATAAAGATACTAGAGAATCCCAACAGTCAAGACATAAACACCACATCCCTGTACCCAACCACACACACACACACACACACACACACACACACACACTAAAGGTCAACATTAGATGGTCACACTCACCCACAACTGAGAATCCATTAATGATGGTATGGATATGCTTGTGTGTGGAGTAAAAATGAAAACAAAAAAGAGGGGGAGTATTAGACAGAGACAGAGAGATGAAGAGAGAGAAAAGGCAAGAGTGTGAATCAGCAACCTTTGGGAGCCCTTGACAACCTCCAGATGAAATTTATTACAACCCCCAGCAGATTAATAAAGAGGGAGATTGCCTTCTGATGACAGACAGATGCTCTCCATGCAGGGTGGAGAGTCTAGGACTAACATTAGTTCTCTCATTATAGTCAGCTCCTCATGGTTGACTGTGCATGTTCCTGTAAGTACCCCGGTAAAAAGTATAGCAAAGTACAGAGGAACTCTATCACAGTTCGTATAGGATCAGATATCAAGGTATAATGTTGCTCTGCAGCAATGCTAGCCTGGGAATATCCATTTGGGACGGGGTGGGAACTGCACAGCCTGTCCCAGTCATCCAGGATTTGCCCTCCAGACTTCAGCACCTTGCTGCCCCATTACCTGCCAGTCTTTAGGAACAGCTGCCTCCCTCCTGCTGTGAATTATGCAACAGTGGTGTTTACAATAAAGGTGCAGCGCCTGTAGAAACACAAACAAGGACATGTAACCTCAGAAGGGCGAGGATGAAGGCTTGCCAAATGTCTGCTCCTGTTCTCCTGCAGTTACTACAATAGGAATTTACAACAGACAGCTCAGGGTGACCCGCTCATCGAGTGACGCTACACGCAGGAGGATGACAATGAGACCTGAGGTCAAGTCACGTCCAAGAAATCTAAGCGATGAAGACAGCCTGCATGGACTTTGTTGTTTTTGTGAGTGTGTACCTAAACCATCTCACTATAGTCGCACAAGAGAGCAGAGGAATTGCAGAAGTCAGTTCTTTGCCTGTGTTGCTAATCCTGCCGCAGTAACAGAGCAACATGAGTTACTGTATTACATCACGCGCTTCACACTAAATCCAGTGAATGCACACAGCACTGCTGCCCATTAGTCCATAGTAATGAACAGGGGGCAGACTAATCTATTGAGTGATTGATTACTCACACCCTCTTATGTTTGCCACTGTTGTTCTACCTCTACTTATTTTGTTATACTCTATGCAACGTATAAAGAGATGATTTTAACGCAATGTGTAGCTTTAGTATGATATGATCTTAGGTAATTGTGTTATGAATTATTCCTGTGACTTTGAGTGCTTCTCAAACATAGCAAGCTCCCACACTATATGCAGTGAGTGTGAATGCATGTGAATGTAAAATGAATGTACACTTAGCATACTGGAGCTTGGAAGTAAGGAGAGCCATTAAATGGGCTAATGCCATTATTAAGTTTAAGAGTGTGAAGATGTGACCATATTGTCATGCAAATCTCTCGGAATACTAATAGGTAAGATAAAAGAAGGGCAGTAGATGGTGTATCATCTTAATTTGGGAGGATTTATACCTTGGGGATTACCAAAGAATAAAACACTGTGTTTAGCAAATTCAAACCCCCTCAGGGTGAAGGAATGTTCTTATAGTTGGAGAGTTTGATTAGAGAAAATGTGATTGTCTGAGATGCTTTAACAGGAGACTGATGCAAAAACAGATACTGGACATCTTAAAGGAGGTTGCTTGAAAGGAGTGCAGCTATCCCAAAAAAAAAAAAGCATCCTTCACCCAGTATGGAATTGACTTAGTAATCAGTTGGCCTATCACATAGTGGGAGTTAATGCACTAACAGGATCTATAGACCCAGTATGCCGAGGTTGAGGTGAGAAACAAATCCAAATCCTATAAAAACTCTAATAGAGAAAAAAACGCAGCAGCACACCCAGTGGCATGAAGTAAACTGTTCTATTTAGCTTCAAGGTTATAGTGAGGGAAGTGATCATGAGAGTGTTTGTGTTCAGCAGTCCTAGGGGACGTGTTGCATCTATCTGTGAAAAGGGAGACAGGCTTCAAATTGCCTCACCGCTGTAGATGACACAGTGTAACACTATCATTCCTTCCAGCTACAGTCGGTGTGTGTGCGTGTGTATGTGTGTGTGTGTGTGAAGGGGGGGTGTAATGTCGCAAGGTTGACTGTTGTTCTTGACTCTTTGTGACCCCGACAATGAAAGGGCTGTGTGGGTGCACTTGACAGTCTCTCCTGACCAAACATGGCACCAAGTTACTTGTAGTAAACAAAGTAGCAAGCAAGATGCAGGAAGAGCAAAAAAAGGTGGCGACAAGCTACCAGTACACATAAATACCATCTTTTCAAATCCTTCCATTCTTCAGCAGGCATCAAACCATGAAGCTTGAAACGTGGATCAAACATTCATATGAAGCTGAGTGTGATGGCATGTCCATGGGCTATATGTATTGTTGACATTTTGGCACTTTATACACAGTGCAATTGAAAGTCATCCCTGCAGTTTTACAACTTTTCTGTTATCTCAAACTATGGCGCTGACTTTACTTCATTGTGCAAAATCTTGACGCTGTGCATAGACAGGATTATATCAAACTGAAGCCATGGTGTGATTTCCCAGTCTCCAACTCAAGCTAAGCTTAATCTGTGGTTCACAAAGGGCTAGAGTATTCCTTGTCGAAATCCTCCACTGAATGCAAATGAGTGTGTGTGCGTGTGTGTGTGTGTGCGCATGCGTGTTTATGTGTGTACATCGAGCAACTGCAAGGTGACTGTTTACATGAACCAGTTAATGTTGGCAGCAAATGATAGTCAGAGTGACGCAAGGCTCTCTCTCAGTCATTAAGTTATGTGCTGCCTGCACACCCATAGCATGGCATTTGCACAATGTGTGTAGCTTCCATAGTGTGAGGCTTTTATGATGAATAATTGAATCAGATTAAGATATTTACTGCCTAGTTATTGCTGATACAGTAAAGCCATGTTAACAGGTTATTGGCCTCCTCGAGTAATAGTAAATTCTTAAAAATTAAAGGCCTGATAATGAAAAGCAAGCATGTTTCAGCACATGAAGACCTACATCTTTTTACACCCGGATGACAATCTTTGCTGGTTACTGTAATGTGGGTGGAAAATGCTAATCACAAAGGCGCGAGGAACTCTCACATTCTATGTTATGTTTGGGATGCCATATGGCCACTTCAGAGAAAAACTGTTACCTCAAGTTCGTCATTCAATATCTCTGAAAATACAGAGGATCCATAGTATAACTTTAACACTGACCTTTAAAAAGTACAACACATTTATTTTAATTTTGGGCTATCAATTATTTGGTGAGAGTAGGTTTCACTTCATTCAAAAGGTGGACATCTATTTTGAGACAAAACTCTTCAAATGTCCACTACTGAAGAATGACTGACAATAAAAAGTTTGTACTTTTTAGGGAATATGACACAATGCCAGTCGACAGAGAGTTGTAGCAATTTCACTTTGGTGGAACATTTTCACTTTTCAGCTCAAGTACCTCCTGTAATGAATAGGAGTTCATTACAGTCTGGTATTGTCCATGTCATATAAACCTACAGTCACCAGTGGTGTTCAGGCTTTTTCTCCTGACTCTTACTATCTATTTTTGCAACCAGGCAAAAAATATTTTATTTTTTTTTAAATGCTGCCATGTGCACACAAACAAATATCAGGGTCCACATCACTCCAGGTTATATGTGTGTTTTAAGTATAATTTCAGTGTGATTGTCTCTATTGATACTTGGGACAGCTGATAAAGGTGCATGACATCATACGGAGGCATACATGCTAAAAGGCGAAAACGTTCTACCAGCCTGGTAATTAAGTAGAGGTGATGGCGATGGGCCTGATAGCATGAGAGGTCCATATGGTGCTAGGGGCCGGGGCCGTGACAGAGGCACACTGGGGTCAGTGCCTGGTTTGAGTGAATGTAATCAGGAGCCAGAAGGCCGGCATCCCACGGTGTTAATCTTCAGAGGGCTCAGATCTGCTCACTGACACTCTAGCCCACTGTCTGTGTTGACTCCCTTACAGTAAAATGACACATGCATAACATTTAGGCTCGGACAACCAATCATTAGTCAGCAAGTAAAATAGCATATGAAATTAATTATGCCATAATCAATTTAACTTGGCATTCATGAGCAAGAATTTTGCTGCAGGCAATTTGACGCAGGAATTGATCTTCAGGCTCACAGGCTCACACATTCACTCCGTCTCCCTGCACAATGCAACAAGACTTGGCTAATAATTTGTAACAAGTATTAACGTTTACCCTTCCTTGCATGTTGACTGCATGATAGTGTTCATGTGCTCTTTCTCACTCTGCTGCTTTCTGGAATATGTATTTGAATTTATGTATTTGGCTTGGATCTGCCAGAGGGGACCAGATTTTCCAACACCAACACCAGCCTTCAACACCAATTTTCTTATGTTTTCTTGTATTTCCAAGGAAGTAATTAAAAGCAGCTTGTGATTCAAGGGTATGGGATATTAAAATAAAGCCCTGAAAGCTCTGTCCCTGTCAAAAAGTATTTTTGTATACACACAACCACCCACAGACACAATCACCAAGAACTGCCCCAGAAATTCTAGCGAAGGTTATAGAAATTCTCTTTGTAGTCGCAAAACAAAATATCCCTGAGCATTGAATATCACCCTGCATTATTTCTGCAACATCCACAGTACTGTTTTGTATTGCTCATCTACCACCTCTTCTTACAGACAGCAAAAGCCTCTCAGTCATGTTAGGCAGCTTAACCGTCTACCCGATCCTTTCTTCTTCCTGTACCATGCACAACTGTAAATTACTGCAAATGTGTATCAATTATAATCCATTGTGATCTTTTACTTACGTCTAACCGTAATCTGCACGCAGCAGAAATTATTTGCCAAACTATTAAACTATTTATTCTCATTTCCATTTCACATCAGCCCAATTTCATGACTGAATTCCCTGAGAAAACAATTTTTCCTCCCAAGTTGAATGAAAAATAGGGAATGCCATAAAAACACTGACAGGAACAAACAGCTGTTGCTGGGATCTTCCCTGTGTTGGACGCACGAGACATAATTAATCACCAAGGGACTCAGACTCATTAATTGCTGTGTGCTGATTAATTGTCCCTGGTGAGCAGTGTTCGGCTTAACATGCAAATTTGTGTCAGAGGATCCATTCAGCGACGCAGCCCAGGCAGGGACTTATTGTAGAATGACACATGCAGGGAGATAACAAGATGCTTGTCAGGGGCCTACTGTAAAACAGTTGTTTCTATTTTGAGCCTTTACACCAATCATGGAAAGTGTGAGATATTACAATTAGGATTCAATGAATACAGAGGGCCGGGACGTAAGAAGGGTTCTTTCCAGTGACGTAGTTCCTATAACTGTTAAAGACTGTTAATCGTTTTCATTTGCTCCTTTCTTGCTTGTTTTGCTGCACTGAACAAACTGCTAGGAGAGGAGGGGAGAGGAGAGGAGAGATGACAGAGGAGAACAGGAGAGGAGAACAGGAGAGGAGAGGAGAGGAGAGGAGGGATGACAGAGGAGAACAGGAGAGGAGAGGAGAGGAGAGGAGAGGAGAGGAGAGGAGAGGAGAGGAGAGGAGAGGAGAGGAGAGGAGGGATGACAGAGGAGAACAGGAGAGGAGAGGACAGACTAGGACAGGAGAGGACATTGTTCAGCATAGCGGCCCGTTGGCAGGAGAGGTCATTGACTCAGCAGCTCAGGACAATGTCAATGGAGGCCGAGTTTAATCACCTCCATCCACTTCATCAGCTCCTGCGTGAGATGGACTGAGAACGGCGTTAGGAGGGTCATAAAATCTCTCTGATGAAGACACGTCGAATGAGATGAGCCATTCTCCTCAGAGATGAAATCACACCATTTTGCTCTCCATTTGAGTCCTCTTTATCCACATATTTGAGAGGGCGATGATGAGACAATAGCTGAACAGATGGAGCAGTAACACACTTCACCATTGGTAAGGAGGAATTGTACACATGGCTGAGTTTAGAGCACCATTTTTCTGCCTGAACTGAAGCCACACTGAAGGCTTGTTTTTATGGTGAATATAGTAAACATACATTCAAAGGTCATGCTTGCATATTAGTGTTGTCCTTTTTTATCTTCAAATCTATAAAATACACAAGTATGGCTCCAGAAGGTAACATGGTGATATCAGAATAACATGGACTTTGACAAAGTGAGCTTCATGCTTCAGCATACATAATGACATGGGAAATTCGGTAATCTATACCCACTTGAGTGTAGTACTGCATCATCCTGTATGACACAAAGTGACCAGTGACATGCAAGGCTGGTGAATCCACTGTATTGTAATTACCTTGTTGTGTATACCAGCTGACCCTACGCCCACCACATACCCACAGCTGGAAGCAGAGAGGTTGGTAGAAGAAAGCAAATGAATGTAAAGTTATGGGGAAGAGAAGAGAAGAGAAGAGAAGAGAAGAGAAGAGAAGAGACGAGAAGAGAAGAGAAGAGAAGAGAAGAGAAGAGAAGAGAAGGAGAAGGAGAAGAAAAGAGGATTTTAGAGACTGTTGTCCATGTCTATTGAAATGCCAATTAGACCAATACTTTGTGACATTTCTGCTCTTTCTCTTCTCATGATACAGCTAATGCGGCCCAGCATGAGCAGTCATACTTCAGGAAGCCTTAGAGTGCCGATGCCCTAACACATTAGGTCAGGCACACAAGGTTTTAACACTTGTGTTCTTTTCACTGTCACCTCTGAAACACCCAAAGAAGACACAAAAAACTGCTTATAAATATTTAGTTACTTTCACCGCTGAAAACTTGAAAGAACTTTCAAGGAGGACACACATGCATATCTAATTTGACTGCATGGACGAATCACAAATTGCAACCTTTTCAAAACGAGGACAATTGTTCATGCAGACAATTTGCATGACAGTAATCTAAATGTCAACTTAATGTATTCACTCTGACTATTTGCACACTGGCTCAGAAGCAACACAGTTTTTGCAGCAACTCTACCGGGGCTTAGTGTGAAATGACTCCTAATGTTACCTTCTGTGATCGCTGTCGTGATGTCATATTGATCAGTGATAGTGTGTAGTATCACGTCTAATCACTGTGTTTCCCTGCAGTAGCCCTGACTAAGCCCACTTTAAAAACACCCACCATACTGGATCAGGGCCAGCTTAGTTTCTTTCAAACTCCCTGGTATCACCATGGCTGTTGTCTCACTGGCAGCAGATATGAGATACACACATCAGCAAGAACCTGCAGTCCAGCAGCAAGAGAGCTGTTTTAATTAGCATCTTTTCTGAAGCTCCTCTATTGATCCAACCCTGGTTGTACGGCTCAGTCCTGACTTTATATGCCTTTTTCTACTGTGTATTATAAAAGTAAACAATCTCATAAACATCTAAAAGCTTGAAAACAATGCACAAGTTTTCAGTCAACACAGGGAAAAGGTGTTTGCCATACAGCATATATTCTGATGTGTAAACCTTTGGCTGTCAGGCCGGGCCAGCGCTCAGCGTGTCTCCGCAGGGAGAGGCTCTACACTGCCACACTGACATCCTTCAGCGTGCCATCCGCAGATTTGTGGTCCCATTGAGCAGGGGATGAATTATTAATCAGCCTTCCACTAACAAAATGGGCTTTTAATTGTAGGGAGTCCTGTTCGACAACAACAACCATAGCCCGGGCCTTGATGCAAGCCGGCTGATTGATCTGCCCCCTCGGCTCAGCCTCGTCTTCAGCTTCACAAGGCAAGTGTGCTGGGTTTCATCCGCACAGGGATCCGGCAGGCGGAGGAGAAAGCTCCAGTTCCCGTTCCAGCAAGAGGACGGGTGGCTGTGCTCCTCCTGAGCTCACAGTGTGCGATGAGGCCAGGATTATAGTTTTCACATGCCACTGACATTTTACACAGACAAAAGAATTAAAATCAGCTTGTTAATTATTCTAACAATGACAGTGTTGAGAGTTAAAGGGGAAGGTATGAGGGGATACTGCTGTGTTCAATCTGCCGCAGATATATAGTTTATCTGCCACCAACTTTGGTCTTGTATTTAAGCTTGTATTTAAGATTTTATACTCAACAAAAGCAACAAAATGACAACCATATAACCTCTCAAAAACTCCAGCCAAGTCTAAATGGCCCTCAGAGGTAATTCAAGATTGATTGATGATTGACAATCAGATTGACAATCTACAGTATGTATAGAATACTCTTGAGTTACAAACTAATGGCAGTGAGTCTATTGTTCTCAAAAGAAAACCAGTTTTCTTCCCCAAAAACTCTGAATTCACTTGATGTATTTTCCTAGATATTCTGAATGCATGGCAGACAACTTTGTCAAACACAAATCACGCACACCTCATGAAACATGGTGCTGCATGTTAACCAGCCTCACGAGCTGAAACACTGGTTTAAATACCCGAGATTGTTGCTATTCTATTTACCATCGCTTCAGTAAATTGACTTGGCTTTGGCAGTCTGGAGTCAGCGCTAGTCCAGGTAGCCAAAAATGAATCACTCTCACAATTCGTGATAAAAACAGGCTGTTGACATGACATTGAGAAGTCACCTACGTCGGCATCCTTTAACTATACCCATACTCAGGGTTTGACAAGTGAAGAGCAACATATTCAAAGAGGCAAACCATCATTTCAACTCAAGTACAGACGATGCAACAATGCAGCCCGAGCTCCAACCGAGCCTACATTTTTATTATGGAAACCCGCAACGCCCGATGTAAAGCCCGAACATGTCAACAAGCTTACCTTTTTTCATTTTATTCTAATCAGTTGCAGATGGGTGTCGGTCACACAGGAATAGTTATCCAGCTCTTACATGTCGGCCGTCATATCATCGAGACCCGGCTGTTTATCTGTCGGGAAGGTAAACAAGACGGTCCTAAAACATTGCTAGAAATATAATTGCTTTCCCCCCTCAGATGTAACCTATAATTTCGCTGTGGTCATTGTTCGCCGTGTCCTCCGCCTATCCCCCGCTGCCTTTACAGAGTGCCGTAGTCTTCTGATTGCAGCTCACCGGTTTACAGAGGGATCCATCACGGCGGGGAAAACGCAGTTTGGAGGCTGCCGGTGATGCTGCTGCAGCGTTTGGTCCATCGAGACATGGGATGAGAGAGGTGGGGGTGGGGGCATCTGAGGGCCCACGACAAAACATTTAGCCCATGCGTTGGGGGACCGAGAATTAACTCACTGGACCTGAAATCATGGTCTCGTGAGCAAACGGTGGTTGACTCATCATTATGCACACAGAGGCGTCATTAGTGTGTTTTAATTCTTGTTACTTGTGTCTGAGGAGTGCTGCTGCTTTTTGATGATCCGAGGGGAGTAAAGAAACAAATAGCATCAAAGACTTTAATCTATGAAGCTATGATTATTTGTGTGTTGACTGGACAGATTTGTTTGTTGACACACACACATACAAACATGCGTGCTCGTGCATTTATGAGCACACTCACATACACACACACAGACAGAGTGAGAAGGGACAGAAAGAGAGAGAGAGAGAGAGAGCGAGAGAAAGCAGTGTGGGTCTGCACCACCAGCAACTGTGTGAATATGAGTAATCTCCAGTTTGAAATCAAACTGACAATAAAAGACAATCTGTCCTCTCCAGAGAAATGCCCAATAGGACAAGCATTAAGGATGGTTGATTGGATAAGACCGTGACTAATAACTTCAGCATCTGATCCAAGGGTGGATATCTAAATGGGCACAGAAGCAGCCAATGGTTGAGTTGTAAGCTGACTACTTTTTTGTAGGAGCTTCTCCTTTTCCAAAGGGCTGAGCTAAGTTATCTGACAGTTATCTCCTCACATAATTGTCTCCCAACAAGACAGTCAATTAGTTCAGCTTCCCAGCTCAGCTATTTGCACTGTGGGTCATGGTGAAGGGGTGAAGCCACACCTGCATGATGAGATTTCACTTGTCTTAGGCTGGCTGGCTGTTACATTATCTGCCTTTGGGGTCCAGATGATTGAGATGTTAGTAGAGGAAGTTCATTTTGTCTTTCAAAGCACTGCCAACGCTGCCAGGATGGGGGACAGTGACATGTACGCTGCCAGGCTCAGGGAGAAGCCCTTCAAATAGCCGGCAGATCAGTGGGGCTGCGTGTCTGTGATTGTGTGTCAGACAATGAATGACCTTGTCCGGTTGGGGATGTGGAAGATACAAGATAGGACACTAGGGTCCACCGAGCCTCTCTTTACCAAGTTTGAGAGTGATTCATCAATGATGTGGCAGTGGTGAAGTGAGAGGTGTCCTTCGCATACATGATGACTTGAGCTAAGAAATGTTGTTTTATACACAGACACCATTGAGTATCCATAGGGAAATAGAGATTTTTGATCAAGGGTGTGTGCTGTTTATCTGGTCATGGCCAGTAAACTTTTTTGCAGAATTGACTTCTTGTAGAACAACCTTGAAAGGTTCCAAACATGCATATACTGCCAGATAATTGGCATTATATTGGGAAATGGTAATGAAGACCCAGAGTTGCTTCACTGCATTTGAAAATGCTATAAGAGCAACAGAGTTAAACAGTATTTAACAGCTTTAATATACTGTGTTATTTATTATTTTCTTCTTCAATAAAGCTTTCCCTGAAATGCCTATGAGATAAGCAGACCATGTCTAATTGCACCAGCAGCCTGTATAAGTCAGGATGGATCCAGGACTCAGCAGCGTCAGGTAAATGCAAAGTAAACCAATTACTGTGATTTTTTCCGGTCTGTCTCATCGATACAACATTTTGCTTAAATTATCAAGATAAAACTATTATGCCATGGTTTTGGAGACAGGGATAAGGAACTATTGCCATAAAATGTATTTTTTCCTTTTTTTGTATTGTAAGTTCCCGGTAGAGACAACTTTTAATTGCTCTCACAATTTATCTCTCATTGTTTGCATATTTTATCACACTTATTATAGCCTATAGTCCATTTAGTACACAAGCAGTAATCTCAAGTGAAAGCAAAGTGCAATTTTATTGTTGGCCTATTAGATTACATGTGCAATAAAAGAGTTTGTAACCGATCCAATTCAGAATTGTATCCCATGCAAGGTTGTGACTCGTCGTTGGCAGACAGAGGGCAAACAGAGGGTTCGTCTCTGCTTTCTCCTCGTCATCCCAAGTGTGTTTCATCCAATGAGTGTCACATGGTATGGTGAGTGTTTTGGGGTGTTGGGAGAAAGCTGTTCCACCATTAACTGCCAGGCCCTGATGTGTGCTATAGATGAAATTAGTCCTTTCTGTCATTGACAATCTGTTTTATGTAACAACTCCCATATTCAGAACCCATTCCAGGCCTAATAAGCTGTCTGTCACATTACTCCCAAAGTATTCCTCGCAGATGCATGCGTGTGTGTGTGTGTGTGTGTGTGTGTGTGTGTGTGTGTGTGTGTGTGTGAGTGTTTGTGTGTGTTGCTTTCACTCTCCATATTTTTGATGCTTACAACTGCTTAAGCTAGCCATAATTTTTTTAGATCCTCTTTTAGATGATATATTTTTTGGTATATTAGGTAACACAGAAGGAGTGTAATTGGGACGACAGAGGACATGACATGTAACAAATACTGCGATGTGGATATGAACCAATGTCGTCCCAAGTATCTGAACATTAGCCTTCTGAGCCACCATGGGTCCCCTTTTAACTGGTAATCAATCAAATTAATTGCATGTTCTGTAAACAAAAATAAACAATGAGGAACTGGACAGACGGAAAACAAAGAACCAAAATACAATTCAACCAACTGACCCATCTGTAATGGCTCAGTTGTCACATACTTGCCGCATATTATGTAAAATCAGTACAGCAAATCCCCCATCTTTAAAGCAGCACCACAAATATTCCACTTCAAAATAATTAAGATTTGCCATAATCTGCCTTCAGAATTAGTATTAGTCAGTATATTCCACATGTGAAATGTCATTGCACCCCATGCCCTTTCTAAGCTCTGTTCTGAGGGATGAGTTTCCTTAAACACACACAGTCCAGAGAACGTGCCCGCTGGCTTGCATAACTGGGTTCTTCCTGTGGAGGGTTGGCATTAAAATGCAGACTGCTCCTCATGCTTTTGCCCCCAAGATGTCACGCCAATTATTTGTCTCTGTGGGAGCAACCTATTTGTGGAAGATCTTCTTAAAATAAGAGTAGGGAGTCACAGCCGCTCTACATCCTATCTGGTTCCTGAGTGGACAGTTTACGCGGGCACGTGTCACCTCTCGCTGTGACCCTGCGGGGCCAACTAACTACGGCCGTGGAAAGGTAGTGACGTTGCAGTCACCGTACAGCCGCAGTCTCTTCGCTCTGTTCTCACCCCTGCAGAGTGAATTCAGTCCCACTCTGTGCATCTCTGCGTCTCCATTTTGGTCAGTTAAACAGATTTTTACAACTTGCCTAAGGCTCTGTCAAACATTAATTCCAACCTTTCCTCTGCCACTGTTATCACACAAACACACACATGCACACATGCATGAATGTGCATGCACACATATTCATCTTCTGTTTCAGATGTTGCCCATCATAAATGGGAAGACATTTGTCCTCATAGTGTGCATCAATGTAATCATGGTATGAAACCTAAATACACTATGGGAGATACATGTTGCAGGTTTGTCCTCAGCGCCTGTTTTGCTCCCTCCATTTTCAAGACCTTTTATGTTTAACACAAAGGTCACTCGCTAATTAGCTGACTAAGTGGATACCTCTCTTTCTGGCTTTGAGTATGTCATCAGGTTTCACACAGTAATCCAGATCATTTACTTTAATATGCACAGCAAAGCAAAGCAAGCAACAGAATAAATTGGATTTAATCTGCCTTTTTTTTATGATTATAAACAATAGTGCTTTCCACCACATGGCATTGTGATGCAATGGCATCACATGTGGAGCAATGATGTACTATTACTGTAGTTAAACTTGGCAAGGCTCACCACCATTATTCTCCACGTTCGGCCACAACTGAAAAGCAATTCCAGATGTAAATCCGGACTGGATTGCAGCAAGATAATATAACATTCTGAACATTAAACAGGTTAGCAATGGATAGAGGCAGTGGGACGCCAGGGGCAGCTGACAAGAGGATGTTAGGTGGGCGAGTGGCATTTCATCATACAATCCATGTACAGTAATCAATGACCACTCACTGGTGGAGGAAAGAGGGACAAGAGAGCGAGTGAGAGTGCCAGTGGGCATGTCAGATAAAAGCACTGAAGGAGAAAAATGGGGACCGGGGGGGGGGGGGGGGTGCATTGGAGGGGGTATGACAGAGGAGAGGGGGGACACGTAAAAAAGAGCGAGAACTGTGGTGAGAAAGGCCTACAGATTAAAGTAAGCAGATGATTATGTAAGCACTTGGTTGACAGGAGGAGACATGCATAAAAGAAAAGGGAGACCATGTAGCGTTTGGAGAAGCTGAGGAGCCTGCACCGCTCTCTCCTGTATAATCTGGCTTTCAGTGACTGCACTCCGGATCAAAGAGACGGGCATTTTTTAACCTAATTAAGCATCTTTTGTTATGACAAAAGACTGTTGTTCTCATTCTTTCACGTTTTATTTTTAATTTATTTCCACCTACAGTGTTCTTTCAGTGAGAACTAATAAACTGTGCTGTTCCTGCTGTTCTCAGCTTTGCATGCAGGGGATGTACAGTATGTGTGTGTGTGTGGACGCTTTACAATACGTGTCGTACCTGAACCTAGAGCCCCCTGTCTCTGGTTGGGTCAAATCTGGTCAGCTATGGTTCTATTTTAAAAACAGCACCAGTCTTGTAATCCTGGCAGCGTTCAGGCAGCACCGCAGATGGCTTTGTGAAGCTAGCTCCAACATCTACCGCCTGAATTCATGTTTGGAAAAACAGGAAGTGCTGGGACGAAATGCTTTCAGAATAGCAGAGCTCGATCTCTCCCGGTGTGGAGGCAATCTATCGAAAGCAGGGTGATTTTGAATACATTAAATTGAGCCAGAGAAGGATTCACGAGTCCTGCATGTAAACAACAGCGTGTAAACGACACAGTATACATCAACAGTTCTGCTGCTTTACATCGGATTGATAAACGATTAACTTAAACCTCAGGTCAGGGGAATCAAAGATGTGTTACAGACAATAGACGGCTATTCTGGCCATTGACTAATTGTATTGTGGGTGCTCTGATGTGCACCAGATTAATGAACATGTGCTGAGTGAGGTCAGGCAGAGTACTCTCTCAACCAGACCATGAACACATGGTTATAGGGCTATACTGCTCCATTTTATCCATCTCTTCTGTATCCCTCCTTTGTACAGAACTCCACTATCATAACATCATCGCTATATGATTCTGAGAAGGCTTTCACTGTACAATCCAGTTCTTTGATTATATTCTTCTCATTCAAAATAAACAGTTGTAGACAATTAAGATCCTCAATTATCTCATCAATCATGTGACAAAACGACAAAACAACAGCCTCACGGAAAATGAAGCAATCCATCATGAGAGGGAAAGTCATCAATCATTCACTGAATGAGCAACCCAAATAATAAAGCTGAAGTTAGTTATTTTCAGGTCAAGAGGTGAATTCCTGAACTTTTCCTTTTAGCCAGCTTGACACTAGTTGTATCAGCAATTCCACTTTTAAATGATTGCACCTTTTCCAGGAATATGAAATGGAAATGTCTTCAGAATATGTTTTCAAATGTCATGATTTGGAGCCTGGAGGTACAGCATGTCAGACTGAAATTGATTGTTATTTAGAATACTTCAACTGATATACCACCAGACTATTATATCATGCATTAAAGACATGAGCAAGATCAGCTGAACAAGTGCAGCCTTTGAGGCTTTTTGTCACCCTGGTGAGCGGCTCTGATCTCTTGCTGCTCTCTGTGGTCCCGGCAGCAGGGAAGAGATCACCGACCGACTGTCTCCCCCCCCCCCCCCCCCCCGAGTGTTTTCATCATCAGAAAATTCACAGGAACACAGAAACTTGCGGAGCACAGAGGTCTCAGCGGCCCGAGTTGGACTCTTCACCAATTGTTCTGTGTTAGGTGCCTCTGGAGCTTAACATAATTTGATTCTATGCAGCTACTTCTGTCTGAAGGGAGAAGAAGGCAGTAGACAATGGCTGGGAAAATGAGTTTAATGGTGCTCATTTCAGACAAGGCCACTCGAAAGAGAAGCTCATTATTTACTTGCATCATGCGGGCTGGAACTGTTCTTGTTCCAACCATTATAGTATCAGTTTAAGGATGCAACGGGATGATAAACTGTTTGTGTGTGTGTGTGTGTGTGTGTGTGTGTGTGTGTGTGTGTGTGTGTGCATGTGTTCATTTTTATAGAGTGTTCTCATCTGTCTCTTTCCAGCTAAATTATCTTCATTGGCCAGTAATCCAGTGCTATTTCAGCCCCTGTATGAATTTATGCCTAAAACATCTGGAATTAATTGCCACATTTATGATTCTCAATACATCTGCTCACAGGACAAACCTCTATGCCCTTTACTAGCAGCTTCAATCCAACGCACAAAGTTGCCAGCTGCTCTTTGAAATTGGCATGTGGTAAGAGTGATGATTCACACACCAGCATATTCCTGAGAGTGAGGACTTATCACTCTCACTGTGTATTTTGTTTTATATCTGTAACTAGGTGAAATGCGGTTTTTATATTCAGACCCCACCTGTCAATATCTAATTACTACTATTGTGTCTACTGTGCAGTTAATCTATGAGGCACAGCACTATTTAGAAATGTGTGCGTCATTGATGCTCAATACATTCAGTTTTTTGGTTCAGCTTGAAGGCGAGGTCAGGAGACGGCAGCATGTCCAACTATGACTGATTTGTTTTTGAACGGCACTAGAAATGATGTACGGTTTAAAAAAACACTGCAGCCGGCCCAACTTCATAACACACACCACTCACAGGCTTCTTGTGCCATCTGTTGGATTTACATTTAACTGCAGCAGTGTGTGATCAGGGATGGAGCTTCACTATCTGACACTTCACTTCACTTTTGCCCCCATCCTCCAAGTAAGGATCATTTTGCACTGGCCCAGTGTGACAAACATGTGCCACAAGCTAATGAGCCACTAAAATGTCTATTGCTGATAATAACAATATCATTATTAAGAACTACTAGAATTTGTTTATAATGTTTTATGTTTTCTCAAAGCACCATTGCAGTATTAAAATTGCATATTTAGGATTATTAGGCTTATTCCTCCCATCCTTGGAAACTTTTAACATCAAAGCACAGAGAATAATGAGCTTCTTTTATTCTTTGTCATAGCTCTTTGATAAGCTACTCTTTGAATTATGTTTTTTGATGTTGTTTTTGTTCTACAATTCATCCAGTCCCCAAACTTGCTGTCTAATGTTCAAAATGTAATTTGGAAACATTTTAACATTTTCATATTGAAAATATGAAATTATAGACATTTCAGACTATATAGGTTCATGCTTGTTACTTCTGTAATCTTGGAAAACCACAACACAGAACTGTTCAGCTTGAGTAAAAGATTCAAAATCACATTGGAAGAGACTGCTGTTTAAATTCGGTTTAACCATTTAACCTTTCAAATCAGGTTAAACATGTACATTTTGTTCAGAACATATTTCCTGTCTGTATTATTATAATTGCTCTTACTGTGTAATTCACAAATATTTGGGCAGCCAAACACATAGGGCTAATGAATCACTTCAGCAGCTGATTCTTGGATTGTTTGATGGTGATTTTTCTGAGTGTGTTGTAGTCTTCACTTCGAGGTCATTATATGTTAAAACTACATGTTAAAACGTAATACTTTATTAAATTATAGTTCTATCTGTCCAAATGTTTTTCCAGCCTATAAAAAAAGATGGCAGAGGAGTTGTTCAATCTACCTGATCTACCTGGAGCTCATAACATATAGTCAACTCATCTAACCATTCTCTAAAGAATGAACACATAATATTGCATTTACTTTGTGACTGACTCTCAAATCAGGCTATATGCCTACTATAGCCTAATATTCAAATCAGGCTACACAAGATATTCCTTTAATTTTCCTATAGGTACTTAAATGTCTATGGTTGGCCTATTTAATAGTGGTTCAGCTATACTGATCTATTCTCCTAAGGGGTTTTATCAGTTCATCATCATTTCACTAAAACTATAGTATATCTCCCCCCTGGCAGTAGCCTCATATTTCATGTTCTCAGATTAACATTCATTGTTATAATTAAACTCTATTGCGAATATAACGATATATAAAGTTAATAGGCACAGGAGCAGGAGCCATCTACTGTCACCGTCTGTGGACCATTGAAGTATTAGGATATTATCTCTATAATATTATATTAGCTCTGGATCCACTGGAACACTAATGAACCCACAGTAGGCTGAGTGGGCGGGGCTGACCCGGAGGGGCGGGGCGGTTGAAAGGTCAAAGTTGAATGAATTTTGTCTTTTGTGCTAAGCAGAAGAGTGGAGTCCGACCGAACAGCCGTGTCTCTTCCCTCTTCCCCGAATCCTTTTAAAACTCCCTCCCGAACCTCTCCCCTTCTACCCTTGCCACCCTACCCTCCCCCTGAACACACTTCAAGGGACGGTTCGGGTAAGACTGCCCGAAACGGGGCTTTTTTTCTTCTAGAGTGAAGGACAGGGCTAACTGTGCGCCTCACTGAGCTCCCTAGGCCGCGGTTCTCCAAGGATCCGGCTATTTCCTGGAGCGGATGATGCTAACGTTAGCGAGCTGTTTATGGAAAATTAGCTCACTGTTATGTCCGATCACGTGTTAGCTAGCCAGCACTGATCAAGTGCATTTTGCAAAGGAGATAGTTAAATGGAATATCCATACTTACGTGGCTAGATAAGTACGAATTTCAGAAATTAGACATGTAACTTAGCTAGTAAACCGAGCTAGCGTTAACTGGCTATGATGCTCCCTAGCTGGTAGCGTTAGCCTTTATTTAGCCAACGCTCTCAGAAATGGGATTTGCGACGTTATCCCAGGAGCTTGCTGCTGCTAGCGACGGTAATTGAATCAAATGTAACGTACTATATAACCTATATACTGATAGTTACGTTATCTTATGTCGAGGCTCTGATAATAATGCGACGAGGTTTGTTTCCACAGCTGTTCAATACCAGAACATACACTTGGTCTCGGTGAGACAGTGGGTCATTGTGCTAACGTGAATCAGTGGTTATTCGACTTGGGCTAGCCTAACGTGAATTATAGGCATGAAACGTCTCATTCTTTCAAAATGGCCAATGTTATGAAAGCACAGTGGTCATTCTACTAGCTGCAACACGCGAAATAACTGCTAGTTGGCACACAGGACATCTAGGCTAATCTATTACAAGATGGTGACTGACTGGATAGCTATTTCTCATGCCATTAGCCATCATGTCATTTATCTGCACTGTTGTCACTTTTGCAGTAAGCAAGTATTTGTTTTCTGTTTTGTTGAGCTAGCCTCACAATTCCCTGTAAGCACATGTGCCTCTGATCCTTTTCCCATATACAAACTCTCTTGCAGACGTTACATCTGTGACTAAAGATTCTACTTCTTGGCCAGTTTAGTGTCTGGATTCTGCCGCAGCTATGGACTCTGGTGTGGTTGAAGGAGGACTTAATGTCACCTTAACCATTAGGCTACTCATGCATGGGAAGGTGAGTGTGCGTGCATGAGATGTTTGATAACTGTTGTGGGCATAATACCAGAGGCCCCTCTCTAATGTCCCATTCACTGCTTAATGTGGTCTGGGTAATCTGCTCTGTAATCAGTGTAAATTAAAACACTTCAGGCTTATTCAGCTTGTCACAATTAAGGGTGCGGATATTGCTTCATCACACATTTTTGTTCTCTTATTTGTAGGAGGTTGGAAGCATCATTGGCAAGGTAAGCTTTTATTTCTTTGAGAATGATCATGATCCTACAACTTTTCTCTTGGTTTGTTTTGTAAATATTGCCTGTCTGTGCTGTCTCTACAGAAAGGAGAGTCGGTTAAGAAGATGAGAGAGGAGGTAAGATTTGTTATGGCTGTAGTTGCTGAAGAGTGCTATGCAGCTGTGGTCAAAGACGTAATGTGAATAGATTCCCACATTAGAAAAACCGTACACGCTTCAATAACTTTGTTCCCTATCTAATTATGTAGGCCAGTGTTGTTTCTGTGACATTGACTCATGCATCATAAGATAATGATGGGACTGACCTAATACTTCCTGCTGTCTGACGAGTGTGTGTTCTTCCTCTTGTCCGTGCAGAGTGGTGCCCGAATTAACATCTCAGAGGGGAACTGTCCTGAGAGGATCATAACCCTTGCGGGACCCACCACCGCCATCTTTAAAGCTTTCTCCATGATCATCGAGAAACTGGAGGAGGTTGGAGCTGCTCACTACACTTTAAATGAGAGACTTTATAGTAATAGAATGAACAGCTTTACATTTTCTTAACATTTTCTAAGTCTTCTTGTCCCTTCTCTTCCTCTCCAGGACATCAGCAGCTCAATGACTAACAGTACGGCCACCAGCAAACCACCAGTCACCCTGCGCATCGTTGTGCCTGCTAGCCAGTGCGGCTCACTCATCGGCAAGGGTGGCTGCAAGATCAAGGAAATCAGAGAGGTTTGCTGCTACATTCAATTTTCCTGAAATCTTTGAACCAGTGTCATAATCCTGCTGTGTCCTGACTCCTGTTGTGTGTCTGTCTCCTCAGTCGACAGGAGCTCAGGTACAGGTAGCAGGGGACATGCTGCCCAACTCAACAGAGCGTGCCATCACCATTGCAGGGACCCCACAGTCCATCATTGAGTGTGTCAAGCAGATCTGCGTTGTCATGCTCGAGGTAGAGACTCTATTCAGTCTAGTGCTGCTATGACTGCTTTTCAGTATTGACTGTTTTGGAAATTTGATGCGACAGTTGTTGAGATTCTTGATGTATTTTTTTTTTTCCTGTGAATTACTTGAGTGATTTTTCTGTAGCCAATGGTGGATATTTCTCTTTTCTCAGTCCCCACCAAAGGGAGTGACCATCCCTTACAGACCCAAACCCTCAGGCTCTCCTGTCATCTTTGCAGGTGGTCAGGTAAGCAACCAATGAGTTTGTTTGCTTCTTGAGGTTGACACTGTTACTACATGGCCCCAAGAGTCTTGTGTTTTTGGAGAGAGAAATTCCCACCGTGTTATGGAAGCAGTTGTGGTAAAAGGCATTTGTCCGTCATACATAGTTGCTTGTGTGCTGTCTGTAGCATGTCTGGGCTTTGTTCTTGTATCAGACCAAGGACAGAGGTCTGATGGATACTGGCGTGCACTGCGTGTGACTCTTTATCACACCCTCCTAAGTGCTGTTCTCTCCTTGCAGGCATACGCTGTCCAAGGGCAGCACGCCATTCCACAGCCTGATGTAAGTGAAGGTCCCTCTGTAAGTGATCCCATATATTTGCAAGTTCGGTCCTGGGTAGCCATGACACCTTCTCACTTCCATCCCTGTGACTCCTATTTTTCCAACCACCGCCTCACATTGACATCCATTTAATAGTCTCAAAGATTACTTGTTTAAAATGCTAACATGGATTTTTTTTTTTACCTTTTTAGGCTAATGCACGGGTCCCATCTTCCATTTCATATTTTCCTCTCATTATCACTAAAACTCCTTTATAAAAGGGGAATATGACTAAATTTAAGCTTTAAAATGTCTCTGTTGTAGCATTTTCCCCATTCATGATTTCCTCTGTGCTTGTGGTTTTTCTTTTGCCTTCTGTATCCCTTCCTCCGTTGTTTAAACAGCTTACCAAACTTCACCAGCTGGCCATGCAGCAGAGCCCCTTCCCCATTGCACCTAGTAACCAGGGCTTCCAGGGTAGGTGGACAGACTGAAAGCAGGAATTTGATTGCTGTAGATTTGTATTGGTCCACTCAGACAGCATACTCATGGGGTTCCTCTGTATTTCTGCAGCTGGGATGGATGCCTCTGCACAAACTGGCTCCCATGAGCTGACCATTCCAAACGATGTAAGTCCCATCAATTTCTTTTTGCTGATTTACTTTTTTTTGCCACTATTCACCAGCTGCTTATTGTTGGCTTAGCAGAGAACCATGCTGCCTGCTTTCAGGTGTATTTTTGTCATGTACTTTTCTTGCTGCCTACACTGTTCCTCTGGAGGGAATGAGTATGCTGTTGTGTTCTCACATGTTTTCTCCTCCCCTCAGCTTATTGGCTGCATCATTGGCCGTCAGGGCGCTAAGATCAATGAGATCCGTCAGATGTCAGGGGCTCAGATCAAGATTGCCAACCCTGTGGAGGGCTCCACTGACAGACAGGTCACCATTACTGGCTCCCCCGCCAGTATCAGCCTGGCTGAGTACCTGATCAATGCCCGGTAAGAGACTGTATACTAGCACAACACATCCATCGCTGCTCAGTAAGGTGATAGAAACTTACAGTGAGCTCCATAAGCTTTCAGACACAGATTTCTGATGTTTTAGGTCTGGCTTTGTTTACTGTGGATCTGAAATGACTAAATTCAGTGATTAAAGTGCAGGTTGTCGGCTTTAATTTGACGGTATAAAGACTTAAAACAACAGTGTTTTTCTTACAGCATCCACTTGTTTCAGCATTTTACACATTACGATTATATTCAGTAGTCAAATCAAACCAAACACTTTACCCTCAAAGTCACTGTGTCAGTTCAAATCCAAAGTAAAACACCAAGCAGTGTATCGCTGTCCAAATATTTAAGGAGCTCACTGTTTGATCGCAAATATTTTGAGTAAATGTTTTTGAGGTTTAAGTTCTTTTTTCTTTTTTTAGACTCTCCTCTGAAGCTACTGGATTGGCAGCCAACTGACAAGGAGGATCTTCATCAGCACCTAACGTAACCCCTCCCCCTACTTTTTACCAAGAGGTCCCTTACTGAATTTAATGCAAAAACCAAGTACTCTGAACTCACCGTTTTCCGCTCTCCTTTGGTTAGACACCTACTCAGCTGTAATTACATCATCAGTATATTGGTATTTTATTTATTTATTATGTTTTTAAATTCCCTTTGCATATAGTTTTTAAAGATATTTTCTTCTGTTGTATTTTTTTCTTCTTATTTTGCTGTATATCCGTATGACCTTATTGATATAGCTGAAACGTTTTGGAAAAATCTGAAAAGGCATAAATAGTGTTTTTTATGTCAGATTTTTCTTAGAAAATGTAAAAATGAAGAAAAAAAGACCCAATAACATTATAGATGGACTGTTCTTTCCCTTCCTTTTTAAATATCTATTTATTTTTATTTAATACACCACTCCTTGTGTTAGAATTCATTGATATTTGCCATCCTCTACCTAAAGCTGTACTGAATGAGGCATTGTGGGTAGAGGGTTTACGTGGGTGTAAATGATCTACACTTGAAGATGTGTGCGGGAAAATGGTTTTAGTCAGAAGGCAATTTCTCCCTTTTTAAAGTGGGAGTCTAAAGGAGTATTTTAAGCTGCATTATGTCTCACCTCTAATTTGCTGTATAATTCTTTTGTGTCATTCCTGTTTCCATCCATTTTATTTCTCAATCAGGACTTTTGAGCATTGTTGTGTATTGGATTCTGATAGGGTGGGTGGGCCTTGGTCACCTGGAGCGGGCCTGACAGGGGAAAAATATTTTCTTTTCTCTGAAATTACTAAGATGATAGTAATGATGATGATGATGATAATAACATTGAAATGTTTGTTTTAAATAGAGAAAATATTTTTTTTAACTGCAGGGCTGGGGGATGCTGCAAGGGGCAAAACTAAAAGACATATTTGTCTTTATAAGTATATTATGCTGAGGTATTAAATTAAGATTAACTAGAAGGAGAATTATAGAATTAACACTAGTTTCCTGCTATCCTTTTTGCCTGGGTCAGATTTTATTTTTTATTATTCTTTGCAGGATGAAGAAACTCACGTTTTTTGTGCACGTTTTCAAACTATTGTAGATCTGGGTGCAATTGAATTGTTGAAGAAATTAAAATACAGAAATAAAAAAGATGTGAAATGCTGAAACTATCTCCGGTCATCCATATGTCGTAATTTTTACTTTTTCATAAAGGCAGCCGACAAGACACCTTTGTTTGCCCGTTATCCAGCTCAGATTTATAAATTATCCAAAAAACAAGGGCCTGTCTTGTGGGTGGTAATTCCTTTATGGCATGCAAGTGTGAAAGGGCAAAGTGTTTAAGCTATGAAATTACACTGAAATGTTTTGGACATGCTGAAAATCATTGAATTATTCATGTATTTCTGGTCCAGCTGTCCTATACTCCAGTGAGAAATAGCTACATCACACACTGTAGCTACATTACATTTCCTTGCTTTTCAAACAAACATCACACACAGATTTTACCAATACATTATTTATTGTTGCTCATAATATTTTGATTTTGATATAATTCCTATGTTACAGGTACAATGTGCAATGCTGTATAAAAACAAAACCTCTATTCAAATCCAAAGGATACTTACTGTTCTACTAGTACCACCATAGAGAAGTGCTCTATTCTTGATCTGGCTACTTCCGCTGTAATCGTAAAGGGATAGTTCAGGTTTTTAAGAAGCCTTCCAGCATCATGAACCAGGAGTCCTTTCAGTCCGTCACAGAAGCACCTGCCCCAGTGTTTGCCTTGTTGAGATAGTTGAAACAGAAGTTATTACTTTGGTTAGCAATGCTAGTGCAAGTCAGAGGAGCTAGAACTCATTTCTCTGAGCAAACACATGCAGCACCTTTAAAATTCTTACCCTTGCATTACTAATAAATTATAAACAAAAAGCTAATAACTCCTGCTACAAAAAAAAAGGTAGAGCAAACAACACCGGTAGAAAGTGCTTTTTGGATGAACTGAAAAGACTCCCAGTCCAGGACAAAATCTGACAAGCTTCATAAAAACCTGAAGCGTGTCTTATAAGCAATGTGTATTCGAAACTCAGTGGTAGGAGGATAAAAAAAAAAGAATAACATAAATTTCACCTACTGAGAACCCTAATTAAGCATCATGATTGATGTTTTAGTGAGATTTTCATTCCATTTTGACATCATTCATTTTTTTTTTTTTTTGAGTGCCAACAACATTTATTAACAAAAAAACAAAAAACTAAGTTTAACGAAGTAATACTTTCAGGATTAAAAAAGTGTAAACTTTCTCACAAAATATAAAACGGACACATCCAAACCATAAATTATAAGCATGTGTAGTCATGCATTTGTTCATAGGGCTGCATACCGTTTAGTCTTACATTTTTTTATCTTACACATAAAATAAATTTAGATATTTCTCATGTGGTATGTAATGGATATTTACATTATTATTCATTAGTATTTGATGCATTAGTGTATGGAATATCAGGATTCTCCCAGAGTGAGGGTTAGGGTGTTTAAAGGACAAAGAGTGTTATCTTGTGCGTGCGTGTGCGTCCGTGGGAGGGTTTTTGCTGAACTGGAGCAGTGGCTAAAGGTACCTGGGTAACTATTCGCCTAAACTCTCTATCGAAAAACCCTACTGAACTTAAATGACATTTATCTGATGTCACAAGCTGCCAAAATAGATCTGATGCCAGGTTATGACAAATGTCCTATGTCATCTCGTCATCCAACCAAATTAAGAGACACCATAAGTCAACTTGTCATAGTCTGAGTAGTGTGGTAGGTGTGACTCCTTATGACAACAGTAATGTACTGCACTGACAGATTGGTGTACGCTCGTGATGGACGATAGCTGTAGGTCTTGGCTAGTGTCCAGTGATCTATGGAGGGCCTGTGTGGGGCGCCTGTGGGGACCCCTGCTGGGGTGCAGGCTGAGGCAGCGGCACCCAGGCTCCAGCGCTGGGGGGGCGACTGGGCTCTCCGCTACCTGACTGATCCAGCTCAGCGCTGTCGCAGTCAGAATCGTCACACAGGGCCCGACTCTGAGGGGCGGAGAGAGGGAAAACATGTCATACCTGACCTGCAGCAGACATAAAGCGTTTTGGGAGTAAGTGGTTTTCGCTATAAATCAGGGGAATGCATTCAGTTCAATCTAAGATGATGACACAACCTGACAGAGCGGTGCCAGAGCGAAGCTGCTTTACCTCATTAGGATTCTGCCCAGCGTCCAGCTGAGCTTTGGCCTGGCCCAGCGCTCCTTCTCTCTCCGACAGGCCGTCGGAAGCCTGCGCCGGGTCAGTGTTGTCCGCCGGGATCTCCGACCCCTGAGACAGGAGGTCGTCGCTGCGGTCGTCCAGCCTGTCGTCCGTGTTGGTGCTGACCACGTCAGGCGTGCCGCTGTGAGAGTGGTCAGTGGTGTGGCCCTCCTCGCCGTCCGATACTGACAGGTTCTCTGAGCTGAAGGTAGACACCGACTGACACTTTGTGATGCTGGTCGGACGTCTGGAAAGATCGGATAGAATAAAAAAAACACCAAACAAAACCACCTTTTACAATCACTGAAATGAGAATGTAAAAGAATCACGCAAATCAGTAACTATTGTAGCTATTAGTTCAACAAGGACACACAGGAAAGATGGCATGTGGGAATGTATTCCAATGCTGAAGGACAGCAACTTACTCACCGTCTCCGTGGCAACTCAACCTCACTGTCAACTTCACCCTCCTCCTCTTCTGATGACACTCCACGCCTCTGTAGTCAGAGACAGGAAAAATGCTCAAGTGAAAATTGTCCAAGTGTTTAGAGGAGAATACTGTGGAATATGAAGTTATTCGGCACTGTACCTGTTTGCGTGTGATAGCTGCCCTATACAGAATGGCTGAGGGTGTGAGGTGCTGACTCCCAATGCCCCCTGACGCCCCCCGAGGCAACCTCACAGCACCAGCTCCCTCTTCCTTGTCGTCCCCATCGTGGGGCAGGCGTGGAGAACCCAGGGACCCCCTCCCTGCTGCCGCCCCCCTCCCACACGGTGAGTCTGGGCTGCTGGAGAACGGGAACGATGCGGCGTCCTCGCTGGGAGTGTCACTGCGCGGAGGGGTTTCTGTGAGGTCGTCCAGACCGGCCGCTCCGGCCTCTGATCCCCCTAAGCCCGCAGAGGCACTGAGGCTTCCCCCTCTCTCCAGCCCGCCCACCGAGGGCTCCCCTTTCCCCTGGCCCTCGGCCTCCAGCGTGGTGCAGATGAGGTCGGGGCTGGAGGAGGAAAGCTGCCTCTGCTGCTGCTCGTGGCTCAGGCCCCGCAGCGCTGCGCTGGGCTCCAGGAGCTGCTTGGAGGGGTTGGTGGTGGAGCCGTTCGCCTGGACAGAGGCGTCCCTGTTGGGGGAGGACTGAGTTGCCTTTAGTCCAGCCAGGTCCCCGCTGCTGCCTTTGCCAGGCTTGCGATGGCGGGTCTTTACCCTCCGAGACCGGCTGGGAGAAGTGGAGCTTCTGTTGGGGCAGGCTGGGATAGTGACCTGCATCACAGAGGAATCCATTTTGGGAATGATGACCTCAGACTTGAGTATGTCTGGCCTGAAAGAGTGGGAGGGAGTGGTCAAAAACTATAATCTACAAAATTAATGAAGATAAGATATTTATCCCTAATTGTTACAATCCGAAGAGTATCAAACTTTTATTAAATGACCCTTGAGTTGAGCTCTCACACCTCTTTCCTGAGGGCAGCTTCTGTGGGACATTTCTCTTCTTGATGAGTTTGTCCATGGAGTTGGAGGAGCTGCTCTGTCTGGAGCTATGGTGCTTGAACAGACCTGGATACTTCTTATCCAAAGACTGCTCTCTCCTGGACAATGATACCAAATTACACCAAAATGTAATTGCATTGTAGGTGGCATTATTTGGACCACTTTGCAAAGAACATTGGCATGACTTAATGTATGTCAACAAGTAATTAGAATATCTCCAATAACTATAAATATTTTATGCTAAAGATCCTTCATGTCTGCCCTATGTGCAGATGAACAGAGGCCTAACTGTGTGGATGGACCTATCCATACCTCTGCAACTCTTTCTCTTTGAGCTCCAGCTGCAGCATGACAGCGTTGAGCTCCATGTAAAGGTTGTTCGCCCTCTCCAGTTTCCTCTCATAGTGCTCACGGATGTCCAGAGCATGCCTGAGAAGAAAAAAGGCTGCTGATGACATTGTGCATACGCATGAGGGAATCCAAATCCTCTACAATAGAAATGCACTCTAGGCACTTATTTCATCCACAAGGGTGGACAAAGGAGGGACATTGAGGAAATGGGACCGAGTGAAAGTGGCCTTAAAAACTAACCTGGTAACAGTAGCAGTATGTACTGGACGTTACTAATCTGCTCTAGTGAGAGATCCTGGGGAAATACAGACCTGAGCTCCTCTCTGCGCCGGTTGATCAGCTCCTCATCCAGTCGGTGGATGCAGGTTCCCTCAGATTTAATCTTCTCGAAGTGCTGTTTCACCTCTTCCCGCCATTCAGCCTGTTGAGTACACATTCGTTAACTAACTCTGTCTAACCAAAGTTGAATTTAGAACGAATTCTCTTTCTCTGTCCTATTACAGTGCATGCATATGTGATACAGGTATTCCTCTACCATGTGTGAATCAGATGGTGAATCACAGCAGTAACTGTACCTGAGACTTGAAGTATGTCTCTTGTGGGGTGGAGAGTACATCAGCTGATGCTATATCCAGATGAAGGAGGATCTGACGGAAAGAGGGCCTATTCCTGGGCTTACAGTTCCTGCAAATCCAAGAATGCATTTTCAGAGGGATAACAGCGTACATTTACGATGCGCTATAAAATCAATAAAGGTCTTAATGGGACAATTTTACTTGTTGAACGTTTAACAGGAGACAAACGCCTCCCCATGCAACCATTCTCAATCCTCGCTTCTACTAATCTTCATCTGCTCATTTTCTGCCTCTCTTGTCTCTCTCCCCTTGCCTTGCTCGCTCTTTTTCTTTCCTTCTTCTTCCATCTGTCCCTTTGTGGGGCGTCACTCACCAGCACTGTCTGAGGAGGATCTTGAAGCCGTCGGGGCAGCTCTCAGGAATGGGCAGCTGAAGGCTGTTGTTTCCCACGCCCCAGATGATGGCAGACGAGTCTACATCCTTATAAGGGATCTCTCCAGTTAGCATCTCCCACAACACCACTCCAAAGGACCTTTGAAATCACAAACTATTAACTTACAATACTGATATCTTATCTGCATGTCTACTGTAGTGCAATGCAATTAAGATAACTGCTGTTCAGTCAAACAAAATCATACTCTAATGCATCTATCAAAGTGATGTGTTTTTATCTCTTTATCCCCTTAGATTCTTTTTTATTAGAGTAATTTTAATTAAATTTTTATTTGACTTACCAGATGTCCACCTTTTCTGACACTGGCTCATTGCGAATGACTTCAGGAGCCATCCAAGCTACGGTGCCAGCAAACGACATCTTGGTGCTCTTATCACTGAGCTCCTTGGAGGTGCCGAAGTCAGAGATCTTCACCAGGTCATCGTGTGTGATCAGCATGCTGCAAGAGTGACATTATCATGCTAGGTTCTTGGGCCAAACAAAAGTCCATTTTACATGGAAATAATAGGAATTTACTTTCTGGTCTTGTGGTCCCTCGGGCTCATTACTTACTTGGGGGACTTGAGGTCTCTGTGGATGATTTTGTGGAGGTGTAGGTAGTTCATGCCACCAGCAATGCCCATGGACCAGTCAACCAGGAGGGAGGGGGTGATCTTTCGGCCAGCCCTCAGCACCTCATACAGCTGGCCTTGGGCACAGTACTCCATCAAGATACAGTAACAAGGAGCCTGGGTGCACACGCCCCTGGGAGGGAAAGCAAGCCAGTCAGATTAAGTGGCATGGGTGACCAGACATAGAAAGCAGTATATCATTTTCATTGCATTTTCATGATCGGCATATTGATACACGACTCTGGAGATTAGTATGGGTTTCCTCACTTGAAAGTGATGATGTTGGGGTGCTTGAGTTTGCGAAGGTGTTTGATCTCAGTCTCTTTGATGTCCCGCACTTTCTTCACGGCCACGTCTTCTCCGTGGAACTTTCCGAGGAAGACGGCGCCCTGCGCCCCGCTGCCCACCCACTGCAGGTCTGAGATTTCCTCAAAGGGAACCTCCCAGGACTCTAAATATGGACCAGCAAGTCGACAAAACAAAACTAATTTGAAATCAAGTTGAAAGGTTGTGTTGCACAGTGTTAGACAAACACTATATAACAGAATTGTTCCATCTACAGTTTTTGTGCCTACTAATTGTGGTATAAACAGGTGAAAGGATTAGGAAATGGACCAAGTGTATGAATGGACCAAATGTCAATATGCATTCTTGCTGGTTTACACAGAGAGGAGGGGGGCGGAGCAAATGACACTGTGGAATGGGCTGCGAGGGCAGAATTACATTTATTATACAAAGCTGCTGCCATCTTTAAGCACCTGGTCTATTGACAAGCTATTCAAATAGACAAAAACATCACTATCCACCTGTACAAGGATAAGTGAGCAATAGAGAAGAGCAACACCCCACTTCTCACAGTCTAATCTGTCCATCATCCGTAAAAACGACACTACATTAATGACTGAGAGCGTGGGACTAAAGAGAGAGATGAGCTGGGTAGAATAAAAATTGACAAGCGGATCAATTCTTCATGAGGTCCAGTGAGCTGTTGAGATCTCCAGAGAGCTGGAGCTGTGTCTGATGCGCATGACGCCCCGCTACCCAGCTGTGAATTTTCACTGGGGGTTGAAGATGACTGTGAATGAACAGGGCTGATGAACTGGTAAGCGGTGTCACACCATGTTGCCAGTGGAACCTGGCGGCAGTCAGAGAGCAATGAAAATAACGGAGAGCGAGCCTCATCCATGGGCTCAGCTATTCATCAGCTATGATGCATCTCCATGGTAACGAAGGCAATGCAGCAACTTGATATATTGAATGACTGACATGTTAAAGTCACCAACTGTTTTGACTCATACATCAGAAAATAGCTTCTCATTGGCATTTAGATACAGTGTTCTACTTACAGTTACCTGAATCACTATCCAAAACACAGCAGAGAGTCAGATATTGAGATGGAATGCTTTCATACTGGCTTCACCTACCTTCTTGGCTGTGTTTGTGTTCAGTGGAGTAGGCCTTTCCAATCATGGTCCAGACTGGCTTCAGGCAGCCAAACAGTCCCTCCAAAAAACCTCCACTTCCTGATTGTAGCCGGATGTTTTCCGACTGGCTGCGGACGGCGCCGGCCTCCGAGCTAAGCCCCGCCTCGGCCCCGCCGCCGCACTGGCAGGCCTCATGTTCATGCAGTTTTAGCACACTGTTGTCAAAGTGGGCTGGGGGTCCATCACTGGGGGTGGGGCTGCTGCCGCCCGGCCCCCCCTGTCCACCGGTGTCGATGGACAGCACGTTGCGCAGGACACACTGTGTGGGGGTCAGGTCAGTTTCGGGGGTGCAGGCGGGGGTGTCTCCATCGAGCCGTCGATAGGGGGGTTCTGAGATGGGGGTGCTGAAGCCTGAGAGGGAGGGGGAAGGGGCGCGGGGCTCATGGATACAGGTCCCACTCATCAGGGGGTTCCCCAACACCGCAGGTTAGGGTGGATGGAAGATGAAACGATGAGAAGGAAGCCTTAAGGGGGAGATTTAGGAGGAAAAATGCATTAGAATATATAGTCAGTAATATAGAGCTATTTCATCACTCACAGTATGTAGTAGTAGTAGTAGTAGTATTTATTCTATTCATCTTAAAAACAAGTCTACTGTTCCAGATGAATTTCAGCAATGGACAGTCTATTTGTTGGAGCTGTCCAGTGCTGAAAACGACAGCTGTCTGAGGTTGCTGCATCTCATTTGTCCTTGTCAGTTCAACTTTTCTTTCATTCAGCAAAGAAAAAACGCCAAAACAGCAGCCAATCAGTGCGTCCAATCCTCCAGTTTCCCACTCAGTCTCCACAACCAAATTCAGTCTGAATCATTCCAGTGTCTATGAATGGGATGACCAGCCGGCCCAGTGGAGCCATCATCACCTAGAGTGGAGATGGGCTTTATGAATGAATCAACCAAAGCAACGTTGTACCGTCCACAACCCTGTCACCTATCCTCTGCCCGTCCCTCTGAGGAACATCACTGCTCCTCTGCCTAACAGCATCAGATTAGGCCAGTCGACAGTGACCATAAGTCGTTCGTCATTCAGCGAGTGAAGAGCATTGTGTGCATCTGAAGAATATGACGAATTGCATAACCACCCGAATGCGAGCATGAGTGTGTGCGTGCGCGTGTGTGTGTGTATGAGAGAGAGAGAGAGAGAGAGAGAGAGAGAGAGAGAGAGAGAGAGAGAGCACATGTACCCAATTCACATATAGCCCACATCAGCTCCATATCTCGTACTGCACCACTGCATGAGAAGAACCGCGACGGCTGAGCGAATTGAAAGCGTGAAAAGAGGGGGGGAGAAGAAAAAAAAAAACACAACACCGGGCCTGTGGGAAGGAGCAGTGCACACAAACGCAGGAAGATCAATCTTTAAATAACCAAGGATGTGATGATGACACTCAGTAGCATCATAGCCGACGTGCATGAATTGAAGCCCGAACCCTACTATGCTCCATGCCAAGTAAAACTGCCGCAGCGTCTGTAGATTTTACTGAATGTTGGCATCAACACAAATATTTCGTAATGTGGGCTATCTCAGTGCACACATATGATTTTCTAGCATTAATCGACGGTGATTCGTTTTTGGCAAAAAAATAATGCATTGGTGCAGTGTGAGCAGCGTGTACCGCACCAAGCGAAGGCATCATACCTGAACGTCCTGTAATACCTGATTTCTTATTTAATCAGCATTAATTGGATAGCATGACATTCCCATACCTTTCTGCCTGGTTGATGTCGCGTTGTCAAGTGAGGGGTGGGCTCGGCTTGCTATACTTGCGGTGAAAATGAACAGATCGTTGTTTGTCTTGTCCGGGTTGCCTCTTGTATTTTGAGTCCCCCTACCCACGAGTTCACGTTATCAGGATGAATCCCAGCGGGCAAATTGTGTTATCAATAACCGGGGACCCATGCAACGTGAGACGCGCTGGGTTTGGGGGAGGGAGCTGTCTCCTTCCCAGTGCTGAATTGACGTCACGGAAATGCAAGATGCCCCACGAGGGGGCGCTGCTACCGCCCTCTGCAAAAACAAGGATGTAGGCTACCAGTTTCCATCATTACAGCATCCTTCCCGCTCCCTAAATGTGTCGTGATGTTATGGGCGCGCTTCATTCACTGATTCTGTATTTAGAGCCGTCCTTCGGCCAGAAGGACCGGGTTCAAGCCCCGTGTCGGCGAACATCCGCCCTGCTGAAGTGTCCTTGAGCAAGACACTGAACCCCCTCCAGCTCCAGGATGCTGTCCTGCAGCTGACCATGCGCTCTGAGTCTGACCTCCCTGCTGAGGGGGGAGAGGAAAGCGAAGTTTTCCTGCGGGGATCAATAAAATATCATCACCATCCTCATCCTCACCATCACGATCATGACTCATTCCCAACTGTGTGTTTAGGCTTATCACATGTCCATCAACATGACGAATGAAGATCATTTAAATAAGGAAGAATTTCAATGCAAAGGAAATGTAATGTGGAACAATATGATGAAACTTAATGAAATAAACCAAAATAAAATAATTACTTGTTTTCTGACATCAAAACTCCACCAGCGGCTGCTGGTTTGCTGTTTGGTTGGATGTAATGTCACTCTTCGTCCTGAGGAGGGCAGCATATCGACCTCTGCCTGTGGATGTGCGCGTTGTGAAAACACTCCGCACTGTTTGTCCCTCGTTGCCTCCAATCCTACCGTGTACGGCGGGATTCAAGCTGACATCAGGCAACCAACAGTAACAGTGCATCACTAGTAGCTTACTTCTAGTTTGGACAACTAACAGCTGATTGACCGTACTACACAGGATAGCACAGGTAATTTCCAATACTAGTCCGACGAATGCCAGTGTAGACTTACTGCCGAAGCCAAATTAATGTCAATGGAAACTTATAGTGCCAGTTAGCAAACTAGGTTAGCTAACCAGCTACTCATAGCACGTTAGTCGCACTCAGTGGCTACTGACTTAGCTGTAGCTACAATCAGCTGTTGAGGTATAGTAATGATGGCTTCCACTATAATTTCAGCTGAGTAACCTGTGTGTTAACGTGTTTTCCAGGTGGCGGTGCCAGGGGTCTCGCTGTGTGAAAGATGTGTTCACTGTCTCTGTTCCCCCCTCCGCTGCCCTCTGGACAGACCACACTGTGCGAGTCCAACAACGAACTGCTGTCAGGAACCGCTATTAACGACTCTCTGAAACAGGTGAGAGAAAACAACTTTTAAAAACTATACTCAAGTTAAGTTTATTTCTATAGCCCTTCATCACAAAGCAAAGGATTTTACAGAGAGCGAGCCTACCCAGATTTAACAAATCAACAATCAATCACAAAAAGATAGAATGATAACATTTTCAGTGACTTCAGAAACAAATGTTGTGGATCAAAAGTGAGTGTGGCAAGGGACCTACAAGGTTCCTGTGGGTGTGGCAAGGGTCCAAATTTATTTATTTTACTCTCTTCATCCAGAGAGTAGTTAACTGTAGTGTAGGTAAATCTATCTGCTAATGTGTGTATTTTGTACCTTGGAAAGGTGTTGTGTGGCTGTAATTTAAAGGTACATTCTGTGGTCGTGTGTTTTCTGTAGGAGTCCAGTCCTCTAAGTCTGCACTTCCCTCGGGAGTCACTGAAGCCCCACAGTCGAACAGAGAGCAGCAGTAAGGCAGCCTTCCTGGACCACAGTGAAACGCTGTGGATGAGAAGTGCAGCAGCATGGTATGTAACACACACACACACAGTCACACACACACAGATAATTTTCACAACTCATCTCTCTGTGTTCCAGGCGGGACGCCGGCCTCAATGGGCTACTGGATGAAATTGCCAGCTCAAGTGCAGAGGGTAAGTGAGGCTCCAACAGCTGCTGTTGTGCTTGAAAACATAATGTCTCACATTATGCCTGATCCTGAATATGCCTGATGACATATAACCTTTGTGCTTGTGTGTTCCCAGTGCCCAAATGGCTTTCAATGAGTTCTGGCTGTGTCCTGGCGCTGCTGCGATGGGTCTCTTCTTTCCATGGCTCCCTGTTTCCCCACCTCACAGTAAGTTGTGCCCATCAGTCTCAGTATGCTTGATTATAGAGGAGTTTGTGTCGGGACATTAAAATTTGTATTAATTGCAGCTGTTCATCTCATTCATTCTTTAGCTGAGTAGTGAGGACATGATTGCCGAGTTTTCCCAAGTGCTGAACTGGTAAGTGCCGACCTTTGATAATCTGTAATTTATTTTTCCTCTCAAAGGGCCAGTCTCTAGGGTGGGACTGCCACAGAAATGAAAGTATGGGATTGAAGACGTATATTTATTATTGTGGAGAAACTGATAAGTGGAGCTCTTGATGAAGGGGCTAACAATATTTTGTGTTTAAATGTAAGTTATAAAATGGATTTTGAACCTGGGGAAGGTTGTTTGTAGACAACCTTCCCATTCACAGTACTACTTCTCTTTAAGAATAGATTGTATGTATACTCATGATTGGTATTATGTTCCTAAAATCCCATATTGTGGTTATAAAATTGTTCAGCCAAATGCCAATAAATGACCTTTTTCTACTGTCTTCCCTCCTGCTTAACCAGGCCGGACTGTGCAGTGCGAGCCTTTGCCTGGCATCCTCATACAGACAAATTTGCTGTAGCCCTGCTAGACGACTCCATCAAGATCTACAACCCTAAGAGGTACCATAAAAGCTTACAGGGTGTTGGTCTTTGAAGTGCATTTTACAGAAGATCACAAATCACCTTCCATAAAAACAAAGATAATGAGGCAGAAGATTGTCTACCAAGGCTTAACAGTGTAAGATGACAATAATTAGATGGAAAGATGGAAAAGAGATACATTTTAAGTCTACATTTTAGAAATAAGTGCTGTGGTGTGTCGCTATTGCAGCCAGATAGTGGAGTTATATGCAAAGGTTTGCCAGCTGTAGTGATTTTAGAGATTGTTGGTTAAAAAGAGGAGACCAGCCTTGGGAGAGGGTGTCAGCAGGTACATGACAACAGAGGAAGTCAGCAATATGGTTTAGTGCTAGTCTGTAGAAGTATATTGATGCCAGGTTGAACCTCTGATCCTGATCACAAGAAAGCTGTATGTCTCCATGACAGACTGCAAACAAATCCTATTATATTTCACAGCAATGTTGTTCTGTGTCATTCTCTGACTGCATTGCCACTGCTGAGTCTCCTTCTGTATCATGAGCTCTATAAAGGTGTACTCTCTGTCTCTCAGTGCCACAGCGCCTACGCTGAAGCACCGTCTACAGAGGAGTGTTGCTGCAGTGCAGTGGAAGCCGCTGTGTGCTTCTGCCCTGGCTGTCGCTTGTCAGAACTGTTTGCTGGTCTGGCATGTGGACCCGTGCTCACTGTCGACCAGGTAGGTGCATTCACATGTGCACATAGGCAAGCATGCACGCTACTGCATTACACTGTTCTCTTGTTTTGCATTGGATTTTTTTCTTCATTGTACACGTTTCTCCTGCTCCACCCATGCAGGCCCTCGTCTGGTTGCGCTCAAGTCTTGTCCCATCCTGGCCACTCTCCAGTCACGTCCATCGCCTGGGCTCCAAGCGGGTCTCTCCTGGTGTCAGCCTCACCCATGGACACCGCCATGATGGTATGAACCAGCAGCCTCACTCTCTAAAGTTAACTTCACCATGCAAAAAGTGATTCGCACAATGTTTTAATGAATCCATTATTGAGTTTCTGTGGTCTGTCCTCTCTTTTGCGTCAATTTCTACGTCAGTTATGGGACGTAGCGGCAGAGAGCTGTGTGCCTCTTCACCGTGTGGGAGGAGGTGGAGTCACCTTCCTGTCCTGGTCCCCTGATGGCAGCCATGTGCTGGCCTCAACACCCTCTGCCCTGTTCAGGTGAGAGACGACACTTCATAGGTATAGTCAGAGATTGGTGGTTTCTCAAAGAGGCTTGAGAGCTGTTATAAGCGTTTATAATCTTTGTAATCAAGTGTGTAGTGCTGGAATAGCGCATTCCGAGTTAAATCTATGTAAAGCCACCACTGAATATTTATGAATTTTCCTCATTTTTTATTAGTGTTCATGATGTCTGGACCTGAGTCATTTGCTACATTATAATTGAGGTCCACTCACCTGTCATGAATATTTATGAACATGTAAGGGATTAGTGGCTTAGCCTGGAGTATAGCAGGCATTATAAGATAAGTACACACAAAGTGAAGTTTTAAACTGTGTGTGTTACACAGAAAAATAACTAGTTTCTGCCTGTTTCTTCAGGGTCTGGGAGACCAGGATGTGGACTTGTGAGCGTTGGCCATGTTTGAAAGGGCGCTGTCAGGTGATACTGTGCACCACTTTTCACAATCGTTGTTCAGTTAGGTAACAACACAGTTTTGATTGGCCTGGACATGGGGTAATTCATTAATTATGGGTCTGATCTTTTCGGTGATTAGTCTGGTTGTTGGAGTCCAGATGGGAGCCGACTTCTCTTCGCTGTACAGGGAGAGACTGTCATCTACGCCCTGACCTTCACTGACACACCAGGTTAGAAGTCACACTCTGCATACAATGCCAAACATATCAGTTATATTTTAGAACACACAGTTTTTTGTGACAGTTGATTTGACCCATGAATAGTTCTGTTCTAAAATGAGATATCAACCATTTGAGAAAAGTGATACCTACCCTCAAATGATGGTACTTAAAGAATATTGAGTAAAGGATATGAGGTAACTTAAGTCTTTGGTTGACAAAAGTTTTTGTTCTGTTTTGTTTTGTTTTTTTTACTTCATATCAACCCCCTCTCCCACATGTGAAGAAACAAAAGGTTACAAAAATCAATAAATAAAAAATAAACAACCCAAACAATAGCATTTTGTAATAGAAGTCTCCATGTATTTTTTTTCTGTTTTTCTCCAGGAGTACCTTCAAGCACATCAAAAGGACCAAAGGCAGCAGCAGTGGTGGCTGACCTATCGGAGACAACCTTTACCACGCCAGATGGAGACATCATGTAAGAGGGGCTCAAGTAGAGTCTAGGTTAGCCGGTGCTCTGGCTAATTGGCCATCCTTTAGCCTCAAATGTCAAACACACTCCGAAGTGACCCTAAGTTTTAGCTGCACTCATCTCTGTGTTTTTACGTGTCTGCCAGTGTCGGCGGAGAGATCCAGTCTTTAGCCTGGGACCAAAGAGGAGAGAGGCTTGCAGTGCTTGTCAAAGGTCAGGCACATTTCTCCTTGTTGTCCTTTGTTCACCCTGCTATCTCCTATTTGTGTCCAGTATTTCAGTGGTCTTATGTTTTAGTACATTTTCTGTAACTCGCATATTTTGACATTGTGGCTCAGTCTCAGTCTTACCTGTTTATTCAGGTGATCCACAAGCCGCAGATCGTCCAGCTATGATTGCTGTATTCAAGACAAGAACCAGCCCCATTTTTGAGCTCTTGCCATGGTATGTTTTTTTGTGTGTGGCTGCATTTAAAAATTGTGTGCTTTAGTAGTACTATATTCCATACTGATGTATATATCTCCTGTGTTTCCCCCTAGTGGTTTTGTTCAGGGGGAGCCTGGCACAGAGCCAAGACTGATGCAGTTCCACCCAAATTTCCATCATGGAGCCCTGCTCACTGTGGTCAGTTTCTCCCTAGAAAGATCCTGTTGCTCCTTTCATGTTACAGTCATTTGTTCAAGTAAATGATGTGGTGATTTCAGCTGTAAATGATGTTGACAGAGAAGATTTCTGACTGGTGAATATTGACTATTCACTCTCTACTCTTCCACCTCCCAAGTGACTAAAGTGATGTTTCTCTCTCCGTTCCCAGTGTTGGTCCAGTGGAAGAATTACCCATGTGCCTTTCTACTTCCTGAGTGCTGGAGTCCCCCATCTTGGCCTCAGTGGTAGCCCATCACTGCCACACCTCCAGGAAAGGCCTGCTGACTACGCCAATCAGACCCTCTATACAGAGCTCATCTCTTGACCAGCTCCACCCCCCACCCCCCCCCATCACACACGCTCACTCATCATTTTTTGTGATTACTGATTGTCAATAAATATGTAGAAAGTTCTTGCTAAACTAAGACTTGCTGCGTCTTTCATGATTTGTCAAGCAGTTGTACCTGATAGACATGATTGTGGAGTTATGAGCTGGATCATCTCCAGAGCATATATACTGAACAAAAATATAAACGCAACACTTTTGTTTTTGCTCCCATTTTTCATGAGTTGAAATAAAAGATCTAAGACTTTTTCTATGCACACAAAAGGCTTATTTCTCTCAAATTTTGTTCACAAATTTGTTTAAATCCATGTTAGTGAGCACTTCTCCTTCTCCGCCAAGATAATCCATCCACCTGACAGGTGTGGTATATCAAGATGCTGATTAAACAGCATGATTATTGCACAGGTGTGTCTTGGGCTGGTCACAATAAAAGGCCACTCTAAAATGTGCAGTTTTTATCACACAACACAATGCAGACACAGATGTCGCAAGTTTTAAGGGAGCGTGCAATTGGCATGCTGACTGCAGGAATGTCCACCAGAGCTCATGTTGCAGCATGATAATGCACGGCCCTGTGTTGCAAGGATCTGTACACAATTCCTGGAAGCTGAAAACATCCCAGTTCTTGTATGGCCTGCTCACCAGACATGTCACCCATTGAGCATGTTTGGGATGCTCTGGATCGGCGTGTACGACAGGGTGCTCCAATTCCTGCCAATATCCAGCAACTTCGCACAGCCATTGAAGAGGAGTGGACCAACACTCCACAGCCCACAATCAACAACCTGATCAACTCTATGTGAAGGAGATGTGTCGCACTGCATGAGGCAAATGGTGGTCACACCAGATACTGACTGCTTTTCAAAAAATGCATATCTGTAGCCCTAGTCATGTGAGATCCATAGTTCAGTACCTAATAAATGTCTTTTTTCAAGATAAAACTGCACATTTTAGAGTGGCCTTTTATTGTGACCAGCCCAAGGCACACCTGTGCAATAATCATGCTGTTTAATCAGCATCTTGATATGCCACACCTGTCAGGTGGATGGATTATCTTGGCAAAGGAGAAGTGCTCACTAACACGGATTTAAACAAATTTGTGAACAAAATTTGAGAGAAATTAGCCTTTTGTGGTCATAAAAAAAGTCTTAGATCTTTTATTTCAACTCATGAAAAATGGGAGCAAAACCAAAAGTGTTGCATTTATATTTTTGTTCAGTGTACATTTAACCTTGAAGGTAAATGTGCTCTAATTATGTTTTTTCTGGTCTCTAATGATAATTGCCACTGATCGATTGATTTTTCTGTCTTCACAAGCTGGATTATTTTAACATGGGATCATATTTTTGTCTGTCATATTTTTATTTGCATATCTATGTTATATAAAGCACACTATTTTCAAATTAAATGGTGAGGATATTTTGAATCACTAATGGGACGGCATCCTTTTGAATAAGAATATTACTGTGGAAGCTTGAGTCTAACTTTTATTTAGAGGACAGACTGAGAGAATGGAGAGAAAGCTGGCGATAGTAGAGACAAGTAGTGATGCGACTGTTTTGATGCAACTTTGACACATTACTCTACAAAATACTTAATTCCAGTCAACATAATTTTCTTTCCTTTATTTATGCCTATTAGTTCAAACAAACAGGAGCCAACCATGCCCAACCCCACCCTGAAGCCAGAGAGTGATACAGTACTTTTGTTCCTTTTGTTATGAGATTCTCTCATATTAAAATACACACTTGCATCACAGTCTCAAACATGCACACACACGCGCACACACACACACACACACACACACACAGACTAAGCACTCACATTCAAGAGTAACTGACCTCTCAAGAAATACAACTATGACAAAAAAAAACATTAAAGTACACATGAAAGGTTCTGTAGAAAGAAGAGAATACATCCCCACGCCATTTCTGTTTTTATTCAAAAGCTCAATTAAAAATCAACTTCATTGTTAATTCGTTTTTCCTTTTATTTCCAATTTACATCAATTAAAAGTGTAACAAAATAAACAAAACAAAAATGATCATAATAAAATTAATAATAAAAAAAAAAAATATACACACCCTCACACACACAGAGACAACCCACCCTGGTTGTTTTGAGCGGCTTTCCTCGGAGTCCAGCGGTTCACCTTTGGGGTCTGGACTCCAGAGGAGGCCTCCCAGTAGCCCCTATCTCCCCTGTCTTACCCTACTGCACCTGTCCTCCAGGGTGGAGTGTGTGTGTGGTGTGAGGCTAGTGGGAATTGGGGGCGTTTGGGGAACAATGGCGAAGACTTAGAATTACAGAACTCATAGCACCTTCTGAAGAGAGAGCAACCCAAAGCAAAGATGGCCGTTCAGCCCCAGATCCACCTGAAAGCTAATTTTTGGTCAGCTCAGATTTAAGGTCAACATTTTCACTTTGTTTTTCAGCGTGAGGTAGCTTTAAACAATCAGGATGGCTACAATAAAAGCAAAACAAATTTCCCTCAAATTTGTCACAATTTTGGATGATAACTGGGTAAAAACGCCTTCTTCTGATGGGCAGTCAAGGGGTACAGGACAATGAAACATACATCCCAAATGAAACCTCACTTTCCAAAAAGTGTTGGTGTGCATATAGACACATGTACACACATAATGTGGAAATATATATAAAACCATCTGGTTGTTTATAAACACAGACTTTTACAACAATAGAACCAAGGATTTATAATACACAGTAAAAGTTTTGCTCCTGCTCACGATGGACAAGTCTGGAGCACCTGGATTTGATTTTACTAACTGAGAATATTCTTTTGGTCTACATTGATTCAAAATGCCGTATTTGTGGGTCAGGAGGGAAACAGGGAGGGAGGTGGAGTAGGACTGGGGCAGAGGCTTGTGTTGCTGTTCTGTAGTGGAAGGGGCTTGTCTTACTTGCATAGTAAACCCGGCCAGTCCTACCTCAACTCTGCCCATTTAGGTTAGACAATAAATAAGTGACATCGAGTCATGTTTCTGTTCTCCATCACTTGTTCGCTTGGTCCCTCTTCCTCCTGGCTCTGACTCATTCCCGTCAACAGTGGGCCATGGGAAACATGACTGGATCTCAGGAAGCGGGTTGACAGGGAATGCTGGTGTGATGTACAGATATTGCCGGTGCCCTTCAGTGCTAACATCCAGGGAGTACAACTTGGAGAGCACTTCTTTGTGAGAGAAAAAGTATCAATTTTCTTTTATAATTTCCTGTCTTCTTTATTGTGGAAGTGTGTGTAATGTTTCATGGTTGAGTTATTTTATTTCATGTTTTTTTTTTTCGGGCCGTTGTGATATTCCACTTTACAAGAAGCAGACTGCGCCTACGTCCACTCCAAACTCCTGATCCGCTCCTCCGATGTCCATGGGAGCAATGTCCACGATGGGCAGACGGGAGGTCTTCTGTGTTTTGTACTCAAAGACGGTCTTGCCCCACTGGCCTGTATGTTTCTGTTTTGAGAGAGTAGAGAAATGTGTTAACCAACAGTCTTATCAACAGTCACATATAAAGCTAAAGAGACAGTTTGCACTCTACATTTGTTCAATATTCCCTAGCTGAACACATCATGCTCCATCTTGCAGCCGTTAGTCCTCACCTTGCAGCCATCCTCCAACACGCCATATGTGAAGCGGCTGTTGCCCTCTGCGCGGATCTCCACATCGTTGGAGCCCTGCAGCAGCAGAGCCTTCTTCAGGTTGCCTGTGGCCTGGTCCATGTAGGCAACGCTGTTCTTGCAGTGGTAAGTGATGTTCTGAGACGCTTCCGTGGACAGGAGCCTCAAGAAGGTCAGCTGGACACTGGCAGCGTTGGCGGCAGGGCCGTCCTGAGCGTAGCTGAACTGTAGGGCCAGACAGCAGGTTGGGGTGTTAATCATTACCAACTGTTTTCATGTAAAGCAAAATCATTTGGCCAATGTGCAGAAGTGAGAGAATTCTACATCTCAGTCTTAACATGACGGACTGATCAAGAATTTGAGACAGAAAGAGAGATGTTATCAGGAGGGAAATCATATAAGTGGACTCACGTGGAATCCTCCGTTCATGGTCTCTCCGAACCAGACGTGCTTGCGGTCCTTGCTCTTGCTGGACCACCAGTTCTTCTTTGGCACCTTGGCTATGCTTGGGTAGACGCAGGTCTCTCCAGTCTCCATGTTACAGAAGGCCTTGATGGCATCAGCTGTGCTGCCAATGTTGGGATCAACCCAGTAGTCACCTGGAGAGATGAGAGAGGAGTGGGTTAGATTCATAGTGATGCATAACACACGTTTTCCTTGTCTGTGGTAGTGTATAACTCAAAGTAAGTCACTCTGAATGTCAACCAAATGCCTAAAATGTAAATGTATTAATACAAAATCTACCCCAAACTCTCTTCCCCTGCATCTTTTGCCCACTACCCCTGCTTACCGCTCTTCCACTCAGGGTGGCACAGTTTAAGGTCTCTGCAGCTGCGGGCGGGGTTCTTCTGGGTGCCGTCGGGGCTGCGAATGTTCTCGATCTGGTTGTTGATGGACTTGAGTGTGGCGTCCACCTCAACATCGTGCTGCCTCAGGGAGCTGGAGGCCTCATCGGCCCTCATGTACCTGAGAGGATCAGGGGACTTCTCAGGCTGAGACAAGCCGGCGAAGGCAGACATGTCGATGCCGGGGCCAGGAGGACCGGGAGGACCAGGGGGTCCGGGGTTACCAGGAGGACCCTGAAGGTGGGAGAAAACAAGGAATGGATCAGGGGTATCAAGACAGGAGTGAAATAATATATAGGCCTGTGGTGGTTATTCAACCGCCGTATGTCACGTGTACAGTACTCTCAGATTTTGTTTCTCTAAGGCTGCTGCATGTTACTCACAGCAGGACCAGACTCTCCAGAGCGTCCACGAGGTCCGGGAGGTCCAATGGGGCCAGGCTGTCCGTTTGATCCATCTTTGCCAGCAGGTCCGACTGGTCCAGGAGGTCCCTACAGAGACAGTGAGTGTTAATCAAAGTAAAATCCAGTGGATAACATGTCTTAGTAGAGCTGTATGAGATAGTTCACCTGAAACACACTGAAATTGTGTTTTTTTTGTGCAAATTGTACAACCATAATATCGGTCACTTTGAATGATTGTGCTGTATGCATGCTGGCTCTGAAAACATCAATTCATCTGATAACGCAGTGCAAATGCGGCAGCAGTCTTCTTCTATTACCCCTATCACCTCCAGACTGTTTTACCTTGTTATGCATAAAGATTATTCGTGTGGTGACATTTCCCATCATTTCCGTTATCGTGCACAGTGCTTAGCTAATCTCAAATTGATATTGCAGTCCATTTCTGATCTCAGCAGGAGTGGTTTTACAAATAATGGTCTCTCCCGTCTGTCTTCCTCCACTATCGCGGAGAGTAATTACAAAAATCCTTAGCTGTCCATCTTATCACAGCGGTGGGTAATTAAAGCACATCGCCTTTTCTGTCCCGTACTTTGTTAGGTGACTGGAGAATTACAAAGAGACTAACCTGCGCCCTTCATTACCATCACATATAACTTGGATGTTAAAGCAGACTGTCCTATCTGTAGGAAGGAATATAATAAGAGTTTTTCTTTTCCATCATTCTTCCCTTTTACCCAGTTTTCTCACCTTGGAGCCACTTGGTCCGGAAGGTCCAGAAGCTCCAGAATCTCCAGCGGAACCCTGTTTGGACAAATACAACAGATTAGATGGTAGAACATACAGGCCATGCAAAGATACAGCAGGGTGAAAGGTTTTACGGCAGGGATGAACTACTGGATCACTTACAGGAGGTCCAGGAAGACCCTGCAGACCAGTGAAACCACGGTGACCCTTCTGTCCCCTCTCTCCTGCCTCGCCACCCTCTCCCTTGTCTCCACGTGGTCCTTGGGGTCCCTGAAATAAAGGTGTGTGATGTATTAATAGTGCACCAAAACACATGGCTGCATATGTGTAGTATATTTAATGGCCCAAATCAAAGCATATAAGAACCTAATGAAACTTAACAATATATTAGCAGTTAGAGCTGATGGTACTCACAGCCATTCCTCTAGCGCCAGCTGGTCCTGAGGGTCCAGCAGGTCCTTGAGCACCCTGAAGGAAGAAAGAACAGTTTCAGTGCTCCATTACATTAACATTAAATGTATGAATCAGTGCACAACGCTAAAAACACTTTTCCCCTGGCAACATGCTCTGTGTGTTGTGTTACTCACAGACTCTCCTCTGTCTCCCTGCTTGCCGAGGGGACCGACGGGACCGGGGGCACCGGTGGAGCCAGGAGCTCCAGGGGCCCCAGCAGGACCAGTGTTACCACGCTCTCCCTGTAGGAGGGCACATGGTCATGACTCAGGATAACAGCATTCAACCATGGTTGTCCAGTTATCACAACAACATCCACAAAACTCTCTTCTTAATGAAGCAGTTGCTGCAAAACAGCAGATCCAATAGGCTTTTGTACTTTTGAACAGTGGTGATTGGCTGAACTGGATCCAGATTTTTAAGTCAAGCTGTCTCTCACCTTGACTCCAAGAGCTCCATCCCTACCAGGGGGTCCATCTGATCCAGGGTTGCCCTGAAACACAGAAGCATCATTTTTTGATTAAATGACATGCAATAATGAGAGAGCAATGTACATAGTGGGTGGTTCTTTGTTGTTTGTCATTTGTTTGTTTGATTGCCAGTTTAATGTAGAATGATCAGGATGAAATAATAAAGGTAAATGACTTATTTCCCATATTGTAAATATGATCATTGTATTTCTAATAGTGTAGATATGATCACTGTTTGTACAACCATGAAACACTAGATGTGCTCCTGATGCTCTCCCATTATTTATGGTTTACAGATTATGACGCTTTTTGTGTTAATTGATGTTTTTGTGTGCTGTATGTTGTTGAAAATGTTATTGTTGTTTAGTTCTGACCTCTCTACCAAGCTCTCCAGCAGGTCCAGTCAGTCCAGGGGGTCCCACAGGTCCAGGGGGTCCACGGTCACCGCCACCACCGGTAGCTCCCTGCTTACCAGGCTCTCCCTGATCATGAAGGAAAATGTTGCATCAGAGTCACACTGAGGCAGGAACAGTAGATTTTACACACTGGTCTAGTAGAATGCATAATACAGGCAGTTGGCTTTATCTCAGTGTGTAGTAGATAGTAGATGTTTGTATACAGCAGAGGACCAGAGGACACTGTTTGACTTTCATCAGTTGTCAATGGTTCCTGTGATATTCAAAGCCCAGAGTAATCCTCTGACTTCCAATGGATTCGCTACTGAGAGAAAATATAAAGTGAAAATGTGCCTGAATGTACACTTATGTTAGTGAATCAATATTTTGTATTGATTCAGTAAGGCTTGCAATAGAATCACCAGTCCTGAGGATAATCTTGAAAATCTAACTGACAAGAGTAAGCTAGCCTGCAAACTTGCACTAAGATTAAAGCCTGTATCACATAATTCTTCTTATTTCAGCAAAATTCATGGATTTTATCTCTCAGCGTGTGACGTTGTAAAAACCCTGAGATGTGACCAGGCTTCAGACCTCAGACAGATTTTGAAAGTGTTACAGGGCCAGGCCCGAGGCAAGCAAATTTTCATAGTCACACAACTGAACAGCAAATATCTGGATGAATAAACATACAGAAGGTCCAGGGAGACCAGGGAAGCCTCTCTCTCCACGCTGACCAGGCAGACCAACAATACCACGAGATCCAGCCAGACCCTGGGGACCTGAAGGCCCATCGGGACCCTACAGAAGAAAGAGAGAAGACTGAGTTAGGATAAATGTTCTTGCTGAGCTGCAGATACCACGTTCTCATGTCAGTAAGGTACAGTTCTAGTGGAATAAATTGATAAATAAAACTCTACAATGATATGATCATAATGTTCCTCAAAGTTTTAAGTTTATTTTGTCCCTTGTGGATAGCAGGCTGGAATAGCAGGTGACTGAGACAGTGAGGTGTCTTTTTTTACAGTCTATGGGTGTCACAGATGATGTGCACCCACTTAGTGAAAGTTACTTGAAGTGCATCGAAAGTGGGAGACTCAGACTCACAGAGGGTCCATCCTCTCCAGGCTCTCCCTTCTCTCCTGGGGTGCCAGCAGGTCCACGAAGCCCAGCGTCTCCCTGTCTGCCTGGGGTGCCAGTGTCACCACGAACACCCTTAGGACCGTCTTTACCAGAAGGACCAGCAGGGCCAGAAGCACCAGGATTACCCTGCGATGGAAAGAGAGAGAAGCTCAGTAGGAGTAACAGCAGAAATACATGACATACTCTCACAGATCATATTGTGCTGATTAAAGAAATAAGATTCCCCAGTTGTGATTTTTGTTTATGATTAGATACTCACATTGGGGCCAGGAGTACCAACTCTTCCAGCAGCACCAGGGAAACCGGTAGCACCCTACAAATGACAGTAAGAGTTCAGTCAACATAAACACAAGCTATCTGATATATCCACCTATTACTCTATTACCTGTTACTCTATTATAAGGATGTTAAGAGATTACTAGAAAGGACTCAATATATGTGGAAAGGACCAGTCATGCATTTTATTTCATACTGTTCTGGCCTTAAGTCTAAACATCTTCTCTCCCTCTATGTGAATAAACTGAACTTAATGAAATTACCTATCTGGCTTTTTGAATGAACAGAATCTAGCCATTGTGAGCCATTCAATATTGCCGAACATTATGCTGTCCATAGACTCCATTGATTCCATTGACTACTAGTCTTGCTGTATAATCTATACATGTGTTCAATTTAAGTAGTCTGTGCCAGTTTGTTCATGTGATAAAGAAAAAATAGGAGTTGCTTACAGGAGCTCCCTGAGCACCGCGGGCTCCTTTAGGTCCATTAACACCAGTGGGTCCCTGAAAAAGAAAGAAACAGCAAACAACAATTAATCGTGTTTATATAAGACCAGGGTGTGTTTTAAGCACTTCAGAAACGTGTGCAGCAAAGTATAAAATGTTTCCAGCGTTCAGGCTAGTGTCATTTAGCCTTTGAATCTCTAAAAATAAAAAATAAAAACATGTTTCCAGGACATGTTTTGGGCTGAGGTCGAGTACCCACCACGGGTCCAGGGGCCCCAGAAGGTCCCTGAGGTCCAGGAGCACCAGCATCTCCCTTCTGTCCACCCTCACCAAGCTCTCCCTTGGCACCAGGCTGACCATCTGCACCCTAGATATATAAAGAGAATTGTAATGACCAATAGTGAACAGTACCACAGATTAAATATTTTATCTTTTCTTCATTGGAACAAATGGTATTGTGGTGATTTTACTTACAGGAGGCCCGGCAAAGCCAGCAGGCCCAGGAGGCCCGTTCTCACCACGGTCGCCCTGCAAGAGGACAGAAGACACTGAAGGTCAATACAAGCTTGGACTGAGATTTGCAGATATTGTATTCATGTTCTTTATATAAACAAAACTATGTGTTATATAACTATAGTAAAAGAAAAGCCTGTTATAGGGAAACAATGTCTACGATCCTCTGCAATTGGACAGTGAGAGGTGCTTGCATGACAAAGCACTGAGAAATTAGTCAATTTCACTGGTTTGGAGCAATGACTAGTCTGTTTTTCACTGGACCAACTCTTAGAGTGTCTGTCCTGAGGTTGAGGGTTTGATCCCCACTGATTTTTTATTATCTCTCTGTCTGGTAGACAGAATCAAAAAACCTAAGTTCAGAGCAATGGCATCACACTCAATCCAGGGTATATTATTATTTTTGAGAATGGATTAGACTAGACTAGAGTTTATTAAAGACATGATTCTCTCTATGCCAGTGTTTCTCCACACTTTCTCAGAACTGCAGTACACTTTGGAGAGACACAAAAGCCCACGGCACACACCAAGTTATTGATTGTTTGGAAGTATCACAGAAAGTGAGAAAATATGTGTGATCCTCTGTCAATTGGTAGAACTGTCTTGAGGAAATGAATCCTTCATTTAATTTTGCCTTCATTCTCTTAAAATTTGAACAAAATCTGAAGGCAAGCCTGAGCTCAGTCTGAGACATGCACACCAGCTGAGGAATACTGTTCTATACAGCAAATCAGTTAGCATAGTGTGGCAAAGTCTGCATATAACAAGAAATAGACACTGGGAGGGACTTACAGGAGCACCACGAGCACCGGCAGCACCAGTAGGGCCAGAAGGTCCAGTCTCACCCTGGGAGGAAAAGAAACAGTTACTCAAACCAACCAAATACACACAGAGCATGAATGTACACTACATACACTAGTCATTTGAAGTAAAATGGGCTCCAATATTCAAACTCACCAGATGATCTTACAAGTAAAATCATCAAATTACCCCTATAAACCTCAAAAGGGTGACAATGTTCTTCTTACCTTGGCACCGTTGGGTCCAGCTGGGCCAGGAGGACCAATGGGACCAGTCAAACCCTGAGAAGGAAGAGAGCGTAGATGGAGGGAGAAGAGAAAAAAGATGGAGAGGGGAGAGTTAAAGAGTGATCAGAGGAAGCAAACCAATGTAGCATCACTCTCTGACGATATTGAAAGAACAAGAAATAAGGATCTATTTTGAACTCACTCTAGAACCGTCCTTTCCAGGAGCTCCCTCGGGTCCCTTCTCTCCGTTGTCACCCTGTTGGACAGAGAGGAAGTCAGCATGTGTATCATAAGACAGACAGACCTCGAGTCAAGCCATTTGCTCCTTTAAATGTACCATATTAGATACTATATACTACTGTTTTACTTGTGAAAGAGTCCATGAGGACGATATGAAAGTCCACTGCTACAGCTGTAGAAGAATCTGTTACTCACTCTGTCTCCCTTGGGTCCGGAGATGCCACCCGCTCCTCTCTCTCCTGGCATACCCTGCAGGCCGGGCGGTCCCTGGGCTCCAGAAGCACCAGCTGGTCCAATGGCTCCCTGGTGGAGAGGAAGAAGCCAGCTGGATTAGTACGAGTGGGCCTAACTGAACCTGACTGGTTGCATTATGGAGATGAGATAGCATAGAAAAGCCTTGGTGGGAGATGATATGTTCTTCTGGAATTGCAACCTAAAATCTAGTATACAAGTTCTGTCAAACTGCACTTGGGACCTGGTGAATAACTTAAACACCTGTGGAGGAGATGCTGTACAGCCAGGTATAGAGGATACTTATTGGCCCATGACAAAGACAGTTGACCAATAACTCCAATGGAGGCGAAATCTGTCAAAAGGTGTCCACTCACCTTGGGTCCATCAGTTCCAGGAGTTCCAGGAAGTCCACGAGGTCCCTGAAGACCCTGTGGTCCAGCACCACCCCTCTCACCAGGGAAACCACGCTCACCCTACCAGGGAGCAAACACACAGGGAATGAATAGGAGAAACAGGAACTGGTAGTAATTCCTAGTAATTGGAGTAATTGAATGTCTTGCTGTATAAAAGACCCATAAATGGCATTATATACAGATGGTAACGATGGTACATAAATGTTATATGTTATATGTGTGCAGTAATTTGTGTTTTGAAATCATTGCATGGCCTTATGAAGAGAAGAACCCTGGACATGGAAACTCACTCTGGGTCCAACAGCACCAGCAGCTCCACCCTCTCCAGGAACACCCTACAGAGGGAAAAGAGACAATTAGCTACAGTGGCTTTACATGAGATCTATTAAAGGTGCAGTCTTTAATTAATTTATTAGACCATCTATTCACATATGTCCTTGAAAAGTATGACTTGTAGATGGAAAATAAGTTTTGAATCAATAAAAAAAAAAGTTTTCCAATTTAATAATAATAAAAAAAAGAAAAGAAAAGAAATCTGTTGTAAAAAGTGTACAACATGTAAAAGTTGTTTTTATCTATCACATACTGTCAGTCTTTGTATCAACAGCTCAGACAGTAATTTTCACACTGGAAAATAACTTTAATCCAATAAATTATGGTATAATCAAAGCCATTAGTGGGGCGACAACATCTCAAACAGAGGATCATACTGCAATCATGGATTGGGCTTTTACAATCATTATTATCATTATTCATTATCATCCCTGCCAAAGAGGTTACATCTCACCCCTGTTACTAACAACACTAATAACATGGAATTCGGTGGACATATAAGAACAATTATCACCGATTATGTTTTTTTGTTGTAACTACGAAACTAACAGAGATAGAGACTGATTCCAAATCCCAAGAGTATGTTTGCAGGGTCAACAAATCAATTTAACTTCAAATTTACGTGATAAGTCTGATGTCTTTGGGTGTAACAGCAAGTTGGAGAATTGTTAAGCATTGGTGGAGGTTTACGCTCTCCAAGTGCCTTCTAGCTGCAAAAACCAGACTGAATATATCAACTGATGCTTGACTGAATATGCTTTTTGAAAATCTGAATATTACCTTTAATGTGAAGTGCAAACAAAGATCAACCTATAGATCCATCAATTGACCAGCAATTGGTTTGCATAAAACATGTGAAAGCGGGACAGAGTAGATGCTCACCTGGTCACCAGGCTTTCCTGCCTCTCCTGGGGGTCCAGAAGGTCCAGGCAGACCCTGGTCAACAATAACAAGCGATGAGTTACATGATATCCTTAAAGGCAGACTGAGTCACTGCTTATAGGTCTGATGTTTTCAGAAGTAAACAACTCTGCATGGTAGGCCATCACGCACTCTATAATGCTCAAAGTGATGTTGATGAAATATTTCTTTCCTTCTGCTCTGTTTCCTTGATGCTTGAATGTATATAGGTTTACCATGTGAGTATATCTAGTACTCCTTATATTGTAACAGTATGGAAATACACACTTGTGACTGGGAAAAACTGGATGTCACTGTCACTGATTTCTGTTATGAGCACTGGCAGAAAGAATTTGAGGTTTGGGGTTTTGTTGTTATGGATGTTATGGACCTATATTGGATGTTTTTTAGGACAGATATATCTGGGGTTTAACAGGAAAGTAATCTCACCTGGAAACCGGAAGGTCCAGGCTGTCCTTGCTCTCCTCTCTCTCCAACAGGTCCCTAGGAGAGACCCAAACACAGATTATCAACCCAGGAAGGCAAATTAAGAGTCCTGTAAACTCTCAGCTGAAGGTAAGCAAAAGTCTTACAACAGTTAATGATTATATTGTATTATATTGCCCTTGGATGGCTGGTACAATAAGGATAGCTTTTAGTGTGGTAATCCCAGACTCCTAAATCATGAATGAAATACTCACAGCAGGGCCGGGAGGTCCACCAGCACCAGTCTCACCATCTTTTCCAGGCAGACCCTGTTCACAGAGAACAATGGAAGGCATTTAAAATGTGAAGTGTGACAGAAAAAAAGGAATTCATTTGTAAAGGTTAATGGAATTTATTTTAGGGAGAAAATATACTTACTCTCAAACCAGTGCGACCCAAAAGACCCTTCTCTCCTGCCTTGCCGGGCTCACCCTGTTGAAGAAAAACCCTGTTAGTTGGTCTGTGGAGAGACTCTTGGGCATCAAGTGCTGCATGGCTATAGACAGTAATGCTATTTGGCAACTTTAATAGATCTAGACATGTATGTAATTTTACTGTATATTATCAAGTTTTCATTATGTTGTGCGAACATGTTGTATTTCCGTGTGTAATGGTGAAGATGCCCCCGCCTTTCCGAACTTATGAAGTTTTACTCTTGTCAAAAACCCTGAGACACTTACATTGGCTCCCTTTGGTCCGGGGAATCCCATCACTCCTGGTTGTCCACGGGCTCCCTGAGGACCGGGTGGGCCGGGGCGACCGTCCTCACCAGAGGCACCCTGTCACAGACACAAGGCACAATCCCAAAATCAACACCTGAACCCATAGATAGCCCCCAAATTGGGAGAGGAAACTAGGTCTGTGCTCATGATGTTGTGTTTGCCTGCAAAAATTATGATTATGCTAGCATGCAAAAAAAAAAAGAAAGGTGTGTAGTTGCTCTTCTTGACTCTAAATTGCTGCTTGTGGCTTTGGTTGGCATTGCTTGCACCTCAGACTCTGTGCCTGGCAGGAAAGCATGTGAATGTGCTGCTCTCATGTGAATAGGCTGTAAAAAGCTGCAGCATGAATGGGGTCTAAATGAAATGATAGGCTCTAAAAAGCTACAGTGTGAATGGAGTCTAAATGAAATTATAGGCAATGCTACTGGTGTTGCTGTGCCATTTTGTATTATGCTCTGCAGTTCTGCTTTAGTGAATAGTGTCATTGAAAATGTTTTTGCTTGGAAATGAATAAAAACAGAACATTGTCTTGTATTATGTCAGTGTTGAAATGTAAGTAAGAGCTAAGGATTAGAGTTGTACTTACAGAGGGTCCAACTTTGCCTTGGGGACCAGCGTCTCCAGGACGACCAGTGAGACCCTATAACAGCCACACATACAGACTGTCAGCATCATTCAAGAAGTAGGAGGGTCAAGGATGGTCTTGACAATGTACATAATTCTGCTGAGGACAATTATTATGCATAATGCTTAAATCAATCAAAGCAATCATACTAAATATCCCTCTGGTGAGTTTTTATACACTACAGAGGCTAAAAGTGAGCGACACTTTCTGGGGTCCGGGGTCTGGGGTGGTAATGAGCGGGGGAACAGTACTCACTCTGGCTCCAGGGAGACCAGACTCTCCTGTGCGTCCTGGGTCTCCAGTGCCTCCCTTAGGGCCAGCAGCGCCAGGAACACCACGGTCACCAGGGGCTCCCTGCAGAAGACATACATCATACGTCATACATCATACATCATACATCATAACAACTGGCAGGGATGGAATCTTGTAGATATACTGGTAAAGTAATGTGTTGGTGAAGTCTATGAGCTGAAATGAGTTCTGATCTTCTACCATTTTAAGGAAGACCCACCTTAGCACCAGCAAGACCATCTTGACCGGGGAAACCACGGTTACCAGGAGCTCCCTGGAAACAATCAAACAATTAGATTGTGCATACAATAACAACAATCTATTCATAATGTTATTATTTCCCAATATTATTGTACATCCAGATTACTCACTCTCTCTCCAGGAGGTCCGAGTGGTCCAGCAGAACCAGGCTCTCCTCTGGCTCCTCTCTTTCCCTCCTCACCAGCAGGGCCAGGGGCACCTTGAGGACCAGCAGGGCCCTGGAAGATGAAGAGATATAAGTATAATTTGTCTATTTGTCTTTTTTTTTTTTTTGTCTAATTCCATTTGGAAAATATGTTAAGACATGTTTGTTATGTTATAATCACTGAAATCAAGTAGCAACTGAGCAACTCACAAGTTCTCCCTTGGGTCCAGCTTCACCTTTAAATCCAGGAATACCAGGGTCTCCCTAAGCAAGGAAAAGAGAGATGATGGTCATGACAATAAATAACCATAACAATATGATCACAAATATGTATATATATATGAATACATGTATCACCCTAACACTGACTGAATCACTTGGAATCACAACAATTTTCAGCTGATTCCCCAGTGACTTACAGACTGTCCCTTGGGCCCAAGAGGTCCTGTTGCTCCCTGAGGTCCAGGTGGCCCGCGGGGGCCTGGGAACCCAGGAGCACCAGCAATACCAGGACCACCCTTCAGAGGAGAAAGAGACAGACGAACTTGAGAATCAAGTAAAACACAAATACAAATTAATTATATAGCAAAAGAAGATAATGCAAGACTGCAAGTTAAGAGAATGTACTTACAGCAGATCCTTTAGCTCCAGGAATACCATCAGTACCGGGGTTACCCTATAGGGACAATGACAGAAAAAAATACATTAATGTGGAGCAACAAAGCTAGTGTAATGAGTGGGACTGTCCTATGAGAAAATCAAAATGGATATATATGGAGATTCAGAATTAAGCTTTCACTGAGCCAAGGTACGCACAGATGCTCCAGCGGGTCCAGGAGATCCTGGGGTACCACCCTCTCCGCGGGGTCCCTGTGCTCCCTCTGATCCTCGGGCGCCAGTAGGACCGGCCTCTCCCTGACAGGACACAAGGTATTTATGCTTAACAGAAGGAGAAACTCATTGATCCTACATCTCATTAAGCTGCTGAACTAATACACACACTCTAGATAGGCTAGAGGCCAAGTGCAGTAAGTGTGACTGTACAACTGTTATCAGACAGTTTGCTACCGTTGTATTTCGTCAGTGCTTATGGCAAAATGTTTTGTTTTGCCATAAGCACTGACAAAATACAGCGGATCAAGAACCATAAGGCACAATAATGGATCCTTATAAGAGTGCAAGATAGTGATGTATTTTGCAACCATTTGTCTGTTCTTATATGCTTGTAATGTAAAATGGAGCTGTTTGAAATGCAAGACAAATTTATCTAAATTAATCTTAAATTCTCATCGCAAGAAAGTTAATCAAATCTTTATGAATCTTTTTCTTCCTTGAGAAACTGATTATGATGTAAATTGTATAAAATGCTACTGATTTTGATCAATACAGTATGAAAAATAGTTCCAAAAATCTTTAAATGTTTATGTTTATTAAATGTTATGTTATATATTATGGAATGAAATAAATAAGCATTTTCAATCTTCTGTCACATAAGTTACTAACAACACCAGCATATGTGATGTGATTCCGTGAATACAGACTGAAAGAAACAGCTGATAAAAGTGAGTCATTATAAGAGGATCAGCTTTTAGAGAGTCCCATAGGAAGAATTCACTGCATGGTGAGGCAGAACATGAAGATGCTGAGCACCGCAAGTGGTCAATAAATCCAAGTGACACTCACCCAGCTTGAATTTGCTCTACTTCAACACATAGAGTCTGCTGCGGGAAACAAATAGAGGAGAATAATCTGAATTGTGCAAACCTTGGCTCCTGGGGATCCTGGGAAACCGGGAGCTCCAGCAGGGCCGACAGGTCCCTGTAGGAAGGAACAGTTTCCAGGTTAGGGTTCACGTCTCATCACTTTCTGGTTGTGCTATCTTCCAATGACAATATCACTCAAAAGAAATATAAAATGCTTGATGTGAAACAGTATATTGGGAGCAATGTAGGGAGTATGATACGTACAGGAGGACCAGCAGGACCAGGCAAGCCATCATTTCCACGGGCACCCTGAGAACAGACAAGACAAGAATGGGTCCACCGGTTCACCAGTCACAGTGAAGAGACCATGAAATTATAACTGTCCAAACTATTCCAAGTTGCAAAACACAGTGTACAGCAAACTATACAGAAAATACTGAGCACTGTTCAACTGATTGAAGCAGATATGAGGCCGTTACTCACAGCAGATCCAGCGGCTCCGGGACGTCCTCTCTCACCAGGCAGACCACGTGGGCCCTATGACAGGAAATACGAATACAGAGATGAAGGCAGAACTCGATCAGTTCATGATAAAATATATAACATTAATTCATGCACCTAATTATCTCTCAGTCTGTCACTGTTTTATGAAAACGTACCATGGGTCCAGGGGCACCGTTCTCTCCGGGAGCGCCACCCTCTCCCTAAACAGGAGAGAGATCAGAATAGTTAGTCTCAGGTTATAAAAATGGTTTAACCTAAACCTGAGTTAATGGCTATGCATATTGACTAAACAATGGAAATCTGGAGTCTGTGGAAGAGACCTATGGACTGAAGCTTGGAGCAGACAGTTACATTAGCACTAAACATATGAAAATGTAGAAGAGAATATGATTGACAGGCGATGCGATGGTCTTACTTTGGCTCCTGCAGCGCCATTCTCTCCCTTGGCTCCATCCAGACCAGGGTGACCCTACAAAGAGACAGAGAAACACAACAAAACTCATTAGGACATCAGTCAATTATTAGGTCTGATCAATGAGCAGCTATTTGTGTGGAGATGAGAGAAACACTTACTCTGTGTCCTTTGATTCCAGGAAGACCAGGAGTTCCAGGGAATCCACGAGCTCCCTGAAATAAAGGCACAAATCCGGGAATGAAGCATTGGCTTGAGGACTATTTCATGTACCAGTAGTATTGGTAATACATTAAAATATGGAAATGATTAATTATTGATAATTTACAGATGGGTTTGCTCACCTGAGGTCCAGCGGGTCCGCGCTCACCAGATTTTCCAGGTTTGCCAGCCTCACCCTAGAAACAAACAGCAATGATCATTTGTTAACACACAGCAGATCATCAGCTGCATGATGAGGTGTAGCTGCACTGTATTGTACTGTGGTGGGAAGCTGTGCATGCAGCCTGTTTTGGGGTATTCATCACTTTCATGAATGTTGTTGGGAGATAGACAGTGCCCCCTGGTGGCACATATGTGTTTGTACTGTGCACACATTTCAGACTTTATAATAAATGGGCAGTCTGTTAGATGAAGAGGCTTATTAAAGGCTATTAATATGATGGAATGAGACATAGACACAGACTGACTCTAACACCAGTGTGAAATAATAGGGGGAAATAAATTATATGGTTGTGTTGTTATTTGGAACATAAAATGGCAGTCAACATGTTTTTAGGAAATGCTTTACATTTGTTTGTTAATATAAATCGTATTACTTTGGACCTTTGACCTTTGACCCTGACCTGCTACTGTTGATCAAAGGACTCCATCTAACAGTGGGATTTGTGCTTGTGTGTGTGGGTTTCTGCGGGCTTGTGTTTCAGACATGTGACTATTTGGTGCATCCCAAAAGTATCTGATATGTCAGTTTGTAGATGAAGCCACAACACTTACATCACTTCCTGGTTTTCCAGATGGTCCAGGTGGTCCGCGAGGTCCCATGGATCCCTGTTATCAGACAAAGGAAGACAAATCGTTACGGACCTTTATCCACTTGCTCCATGTACAGACATTAGAAAGGCCTCTGTAAAACCCTAAAAACCCTGAGGAGCATCTCAGTGTCCATCTGTTTAACTATTTCCTTAGCAACCATACGCAATTTGTGGGTTTTGACAGCAATTATGTCCATACTTTCCATCTGAGCACTCCTGCATCCACCAGGTCAGAGAAGTCAGACAAGGTTGGACCAATTTAAAACAGAAATAGATCTGTAGAATAGTTGCAGTATCAGCATCAAAGCTAAATATTTTAAGTCAAAATGAACTTAGGTATAGGCTTATGATAAGAAGTGCCATTTTTTCATTATAAAGGTAGGTGCTGTTGGTGAACCCTAAACTTAGCCATTAAATGCCATGTATACAGTCTAAATGGCAATCTATAAAACACAAAGAGATGCATTCTGGGATAGCTATTAATACTTACAGCAGAACCAGGCTCTCCAGTCTCTCCAGGGTTACCTTGGAAACCTTGTGGGCCCTAGAATAGAGGTGGAATAGAGCAAAGTATTAGGAATTTATTCTATTATTTATGCAAACAAATACCAGCAAATTTCCATATAAGCTAACCAATCATAATGACCAATCACATTATGATTTAGAGCTTGTGGAGGATCACAAAGCATCATAATCATCAGTCAACATTATTGTCTACAGACATTTTAAATGAGTGTCGTGTCTACTTACAGGAGCTCCAGTAGGGCCGGGGGGGCCGCGGGGACCCATAGGGCCCTGTGACAGAAACACAAGACACACAGAGGAATTAGTATAACTAGCATTTAGTTTTTCCCACGCAATGAGACAAAATTGTCAAATAAGTGGTTTAAATAAAGCATTCATCATTCAATGTCAATGACGTTTATATTAAATGTAACATGGACTCCATTCAGTGTTTGGATTTCAGTGAATGATATTTCTATCACAGTATTGTGGAGTAGAAATAATTGGCCACTAGGCGGCAGTGTTGCAACAATCTCTGTAAATCTATATTTGGCACAGTAACTTATTCAGTTTATTTTTTATCATTATGTTCAGCAGTCACTCTCAGCCAAGCTAAATGTCAATAATGAGGTCATGGCACTGTGACAGATGTAGTGTAAATCAGTTTGTCTTCCCCTACAGTCCACAGTTCTCACCATTGGTCCTTGCATCACTCCCATCTGAGCGCCTCCAGCCTTCTCATCAAATCCACCAGCCATCTGAGCAGCAAAGTTCTGTAAACACATGAGACAGACAGAGGCTGTCAGACAGTTTATCCAGTTTAACTGATCTGAAGTCAAAGCTGTGTACTGAGGCATTACATACCAACTGAATAATGTGAACTGAATTACTGGTTTAAATGGTAACTCAGTGCTTCCCTACCATAATAAAGAAAGTAGAGAAATCTGCCTAACATGCGCACCTCTTCCTAATAAAATAAAGCACCAATTATTTTTTTCACCATCAGCCAAGATATTTTTGAGAAAGCATATATTGAAGATAGTCTCTTTGGGACAGTAGATCTATAGTGTGCTCAACTGCTTGTTTGTTTCTTTCTTTCTTTTTGTTACTGTGTGAAAAGTGCCATTAAAAAATCATTTTGTGGACTCATTTTGAGGTGTTTCCCTGTAAGGATCTAGCCACATTATAAAGTCCAAATGGAAAGGGAAGATTCAGAATGGACTTAATAAAAAGAAAATGATCTTTCCCCTTCATTGTGTACTAATGCAAATGGAGAAAATAAGAGATTTAATAATGGAAAAGATACTAATCATGGCCTAGCAGAAGGATTTGTCTTGACATTCCTATAGATTTTATACACCTGTTTTATTTATTTTGCCAATCATTGAGAGTAATGAGGGTAATGCTGTGGAGTTGGGAGTTAATTCCCAGGAGGAAAGACAGACTTGGTAAATTGTGGTTTATGTCTTGTGTTACACCAGTGTCCTCAGACTCACCCCTCCAAGCCCTGGTGGGCCGTTGGGTCCGGGTGGTCCAGGGGGGCCGGGGTTTCCTGGGGTGCCAGGCTCACCATCTCTGCCTCTTGGTCCAGGATTTCCCTAGGGAAAAAGAGGAAGCGACAAACAAATTGAACTGTTAATTAATCATCTTACCATATCCAGTAAGTCACCTGTCACTGGGAGAATTAAAGAAACAATAGCATAACAGACTTCATAGTGATCTGAGATGAGTTTAAGGTAAAGTTCAAAACTTGGCTGTAGCTACAACTGCACCTGTCCTGCTTCACCCATCTGCTGTATGTGTGATTCAGGTTAATGTTAACTATTAAGACCTCGTAGAAAATGTGGAATGGAGTGCACATTCAACCCAAGTTGGGTACAGGTGCAGGACAAAATCAGCAACTACAGTACAGATGTCTGCACACTGAATATAAGCTCCCAAATAATTTTTGGGAGCTTATATTCAGTGTGTGGACATCCTTCCTTGTCTCTTTGTAACTATTAAGACCTCAGCATTAATTTAATGCTATAGGCTTCATACTTGTTCCTTTGAACCATTCTGTTCAAGTCCTAAACTAGTAGGTTAAACTGTCTTCTTTGATTTTGATTTGATCATTTCTTGCTTCATGCCATTCAAAACAGCAATGTTTATGGAAGAGGTCAGTCTGATATTTGTTCCATGACGGGCAGAGTTGGACATTCAAGCACTTGCTCACATACAGAACGCTGTAACAGTTCATTTATAATAATCATCAGAACCTGTGTTTGCTGGCCAAGTATTTAGCTGAGCATTAATAGAAAAGAATGAGATCTCATACAGACAATTAATTAATTCTTCTGTATCGCCCACTGAGCAGATTGCAGGAGTTTTTGTTTGGTCACAAAATGTGTTGTTTCTTACCTTATCACCCTTAGCGCCAGCCTCTCCGCGTGTTCCCTGCTCTCCTGGGGGGCCCTGCAGAGACAAAGATATTTGTGTCAGCAGGATTCACAGTATTGCTAAAACTGCTTTTCAGGACAAGATGCATTGTATAGTACACCAAGAAACTGCATCATTAAACATTGCTTAGATAAGTAAAGAATACAGATAAGAAATATTAATATTTTAGGCTATATTTTGCATGTATTTTCTTAATGAGCTCCCTAAAATGAATGAAAAGACTGTAATATTTACCATAGGGCCTGGTGGTCCTTTTGGTCCTACAACCTGTACAAAGGAAAAAGAAGGCTTTTCTCAATTTTCTGTGCTTGTTGGGATAAAATAATCTTAATTACAAGACAAATCTTTCATGCTGTGTCAGGTTGTGCCAGTCTCTGAACCGCTAAGATTCAGAACAAGAACATTCCAACATTGTTGGCGCTGGACATGAAGCCAAAAACACAACATGATGAGGATGCCATTTGACAGGACAGGTTTTGGTCAAAACATCACCCCCTCTTAACCTCCATGGCAGACTTTGTTCACTTGCCATGTGCACTTGCAGGAAAGTTGCTGAGAGGATCTAAGAGGATTTTATTGGGTTCATTATGTCCAAGGAATGTGAGGTTTTGTCCCCTTTGTCAGTGGAAATCCAACAAAAAACACTGTAGCTAATCACTTATCAGCAAGAGAAGTTGCCACTCTAGAGATTAGATGATTCTTCAGGGGAAAATTTAAAAAGAGAGATAAAAGTGGGGTAATCAATAACATGAAAGGTTGTGTGCCCTTCCAGCCTTTGTGGACAGCTCTAAGTCTAGATGGCTGTAAAAATGTCTGTACACTTTGTTTTCAACAGCAAGATTGTTAAGGCCCCAAAACAGAAAGATGTGCTCAATTATTTCAAATAAAAAGGATAGGAACAAAACAAGCAACAAACTCAGTTGATTCACCCTCAGTCCAAAAATGAGTTTGGATGCAGCAGTTGAGAGTATTTGAAGCATTAATTCACTATGGAGCATTACTGAGGATCCATACTTACATCTGCAATCTCTCCTGGTTCGCCTTTCTGGCCCTGATTGATACAAGAAAGGAACAACATGAGCCTGAAACACTGCCTTCAGAAATAAACAAAATGAATTCTCTAGATTTTACAACAAAAGCATGCTCATTTGTTTATAATTATATCGTGTTCATTGCTATCTGTTCTGTGTGTGGGCGGATATCAGTGTTTTCCCACAACCCATTGCCTCACCTTAGCACCAATCGACTCTGATGTTGCAGATGGATGGATGAGGGAAAAGAAAGAACAACAACATTAAAATTGGCAAACTTCCGCTTTGAAGTCCAGTCTCTCGTGGTCAGGAACTGAGACCAGCAACGACATCTAATGACGCCAAACACCATTCACTGATCAAATACCATTCATTGATCAAATATCATTCACTGATCAAATACCATTCACCAAACCCAAAAGCAAGGCACCCATCCAGATTGGATTTAATAGTATGATGTGTTTCTTACAGCGATGAAGCAGAAGCAAGCATAGACATGGAGATGAAAATGACAGAAGTAACAAGTAATCATGTTAACAATAAGCTGCACAAATCAGAAAGTGTTTGGATCCAATCACTATAAAGGCACAGCTAGTTCTGACAGCCATGGCAATGGCTGCTGTCCAACGGGCAATACAAATCATATCTTATCTAATAAAGCATGGCATCCAATAATAGAATGCTCTTTTGGAAACTGTATATACTACGTGGTTATGAAAGATTGTTTATTACAAATTTGTGAGACTAAATTATGTTGAAATGAGCTTAAACATATTCTATCTCTAACAGCCTGGACGATCCATTACTGAGCAGGAAGTGTGACGTCAGCAAAAACATTTTGATCTACTTGTGTTTTCTGATGGAATTACTCATATTCATATAGACAACATACCTGTAAATATTCTCTCTTTGACAGCTTGGTATCTATTTGCTTACATAATTGTTAAATCATGTCTCCCATGTCATGTGTCAAGTCAAATGTGGACCAGGCGCTTCTGAATACACCGCAGGAATACAGCGGCTCTTCACAAGGCCTGGAACAGTTGGCAGGTTTGTCTATCTAGTGCTGATATGAAGCCTTACAAGTAAAAAGTTGGGTGGACTTCAGCCAATCTCTGAGTGATCTCACCTCAAGACACTTTCATTTTGTGGAAGGTGAAATCAGTCAGTGATTGAGAGCTCAGAATAATCCAGGCAACAGAGATAATAGGCTTCATCTCAGTCACTAGTAGAAATAAGCAGAAGCATCTCCGCTGGTTCAGGTGAGAACCAGACAAGACATCTCAGGATCCATCAAACTCCACATGACAATAACTTCCATAGGGAGAGAGATAGTCCTGATAATGTTGCTTATCTGGTCTCCATCCAGAACAAGCACAGAAACACTTTGGAATAGGGAACATCATGTAATACTTGAATAAATGTATTACAGTAGCTGAATTGTTGATATAGACTAGAATGGATGACATCAGACTACAGGAGCCCAACTCAGGCAAAATATTATGACCCTCAGCTACTATAGTTCCCTATTCAAAGTGTTAGCCAGAAGTGAGATAAAGGCAGGGTAAAGAGTAATTTATTTATGGGTACGTGAATAAATAAATTACAACCAATGGGGGCACTGGCATCAGCAGGGCAGATGGGGCAGCACTCTCCAGATGGGATGAAGGGGTTGGCACACTCTTTGATCTCCTCGCAGATTATCTCATCGCACAGAACCGCTCCGCTGTCGCACACACAGATGCGACACGGCTCCGGCTTCCACACATCCTTATCATTATAATGCTGTCCATCTTGGATGCAGCCGCCTGCCTCCTCTGTGGCGACCAGCAGGGGGCGGGGGGGGGGGGGGGGGGGCATGGCAGACGGACAGGAATAGGAGCAGTGGGAAGGCGGAAAGGTAGGTGCAAGGGAGGGTTAGATATAAAGAAGTATTGGAATTCACACAGTGTTGTGGGTTGGTGCAGCAGGTGTTATAAAGAAAAGATAAAGTTATTTTTAGGAGAGGTTGGGAGGTGCGAGTACAGAGAGGATGTGGGGGGAGAAGGGGCAGGTGAGGAAGTGGGGGGAGTCACAACAATGTGGGGGGCGAGATGGAGGGGGGGTTGGTTATTGAAGTAGGGCAGGGTTAGAAGTGAGTGAAGGGGAGGGAAGTGGGAGGAAGAAGCAGAAAGATAAAAGTTATCCTCCGTCAAATGAAGGCTCTGAACACCACAGACACAGTAGTGCAAAGTATCATAGTTCACAGTCAAAAACCGACATAACACAGGAACACAGCATATGAGCACTGAGTGTGCCACTTTCTTTTTCTATATGAGACAGCAAGCATATTTAGCATTCATATTTTTCTCTCATGAAGGCTGAAATAATGAGACAAACACGCGCAATGTTGACCTTTGGTCTGTATTTTAGCTGAAGGCCTGAATATGGATAAAGAGGCCTTGTTCTAGCAGAGATGTTGATTCAAGGTTTTAACTGGGCACCTAAAAATACACTGACAAAATGGTACAAAACAGTAGCTGTAATGCACAACTACATTTTACAAGGGTCAGTTCTGCACTGTAACTGAAGAAGCAGGCAGGAAAAGGCTTTCATTCCAAATCATCATATGGAGAATTGTAAGCTATAGCAGCGTAAAGTGTTAAATCAACAAAGGCTACATTTAGCAGTGAGGTCTGAAGTCCTGGTCGAGGTATTTCACGTCGTGGGCAGAGTATATTTAACCTGCAGGCCTGCTCTGCTCTCTGGTGACCAGCGCAGCTCACATGAATGAGCCTCTCTCACGGGGAGACTGAGCCCAATTGACAAGCTGCTGCCTTAAGTAAACAGGGGGTCCTTCTAAATTTCTCCATCTGGATCTCATAGCTGTGTCAAGCGCCAGTTCAAACACATTGGAGAATTAAGAATGGGTGGTTTGTTTTATGTATACAGCTTAAGGTTGGGTCGACTAAATGCTACTATTTGCTTTTGAGCAGTTATGTGAAAGCGATTCTTAGCACATACCTGTTAGAAGACTATTCTGTTTAATTTATGTTCACAAATGAGGCGGGTTTGGCTCCTTGCAATTAGTTGCATTCTACTCCACTATCGATTTTCATTTGTGGGATAATGCATTGCTAAAATTAATGAATACTGCAAGAGAGGAAGGTGTTAAAAGTTCATAGAAACTCTGCTTGATATAACAGGGAATGTGGAGCAGCAAATGTTAAAGTCCATCTCCCTACAAACAGAATTATACTGTATCTCCATCATCTCTTGTCTCCCTGCTGTGCAGCCTCTCCTCTGCTTTATGGACTTACTGACTGCCACTCCCTTCCTGCTCCCCTTTGAGCCTGCTAGTCTGGGGTCAAGCACCGTCTGACCCTGCCACTTCACATCATGAAAACCCCAAAGTCTATTCCAGCCAAGGTTTACCCTAGATGTCATTCATTAGCAGTAAAGCCCACATTTGAAATAGCTCCAACAAACGGAAACCTGTTACTCTCAGAAAATGCTGAATGTGTTATAATGTCGACCCACAGGACCAGTGTCCTCTAAAAATTGGCAAATAAAGCATGCAAGGATATATTTAAACGGTGCTGGCTGCTTGCTAATGAACTCTATCAAGCAGATGTGCAGTGGCAAACTGGCACTGCAGTTAAGAGGAAACACAGAGAGAAAGATGTTGAGCAGTAGGACCCAGGTGGGGGACAAATGGAGGCTTGTTCACCTGGTCCTCCATCCCACACAGATGTGCCTTGACAGCCTCACCTATCCTCCAGAGAGAAAGGTACTGTCTCACTGTAAAGACCACTGATACCTTCAAGTATTCACCCAAACAATAAGATATTCAGAATTCCTGCACATTAGCATTGTGAATAAGAAAAATGCATGCATTCTAACTGGATAAAGTCATCAAAAGAAGGCATCCCAACAGGTAGCCTAACTTTGAGGTGCGCTCCTCATTGTGAATCCACTCTCTTCACATTTCACATCATACCAGTGGCATTTGATTTGATTCTTCTGAAATATCAGGTAGGTATTTAGCAGGTAGAGAAGTTTGGGGTGGATAAAAAAAAGTTGATAATGTCATCAGCGCAACAATCCACATTTTGCAAATAAAAAAAAGACAAAATCAAGACAAAAATGCATAACTTACGGTCGTCCTCTTCCTGACATCTGACCACGGATAGTAAAACAACTTGGGATGCTACAAGTAGCAGAACAGTCCTTGAATCCACAAAGCTGAACATGTCTAAATATTAGACATGCAGGAGCTCGGGTGAGAAATGACGGGACGGAGCAGACCTGGCTCTCAGTGGTGTGTAAGTGTGTGTTTCCCAGAGACTACGATGGCACCATGCAGTCAAACCCTTCCAAAATCTAAGTGGAATCCAACGCGGGGCCCCAGCCGGCACTCTGCACCCACGGCGTCAGGGCAAGAACCGCGGTTTTATGTCCACGGTGCCTTCTATGGATCTTCGTATATTCCAAAATACCAGTCCTTCCCCCAGACCCCCAGTCGAGCTGAAACCCGAACCTTATCTCCCTCCCCTCCGCCCATCAGCATCTATTCTCCCTGGGGTTTTTCTTTTTTCTCTCTCTCCTTCCTCCCTTGACCCGCTTGGCCCGGCCTGCCCAAGAGATGCACCTTCACTTTCACATTAAATGTCGAGTTAGCACCAGCGGAGCACAGGACTTTCTCTCACTCGACCGCCTGCAAAATGTGTCAGTAAATCTCAAAGCAGAGGGAATTCAATAAATTGGATTGCTGCTATCGTTCAGAGTACAATCTAAATATTTTAGGGCCGTTATCAATGTTACAGTAAACTATATAAATTCATAATTCTCTAGTGGGTTAGTCTACGAACGCAATATCAAGACATTTATGTCTATGTCGTGTTGTCAATATATAGGCTAGACTAAAACTATCTTGGATTTCGAGTAAAGTAAATTATTATTAGCCTACCACTTGAACAACTGGAAACTAATTATGGAATATTAAGGACCAACTACAGTATTGTCTTCTTGGACAGATCGAAACGGTGTGGATTATAATTGTCAACTTCTAAGATCCATTCCTAAAAATCCATGGAAGCCCCCATTCCTGGCCTTTGGGACAAGATTTACAGGCCAGACTGTCCCAAACTGGTATTGGGACTGTATAAGGGGGGACATTATGATATTAAATGGGAACCTTACAAAATTACTTAAATAACTGCAGTAACTATAAAAAAAAATATTGAATTAATGAAAATGCACTGCACAGAATATTAGAGTTGCCATTCACCAATTCACAACAGCAACTTGATATGATAATGATAAAAGACATACAATTAATATGTGTTTTAAATGCTCAATTAAACTAAATGTGTTTTAAATGAATTGATGAAAAAGGAAGAAACATATTCTTCTACCTGGTTTGTCTACTAAGCTGCCAGTCATACAGTATGCCAGACCTAATAATTAACCTAACAATGCCCCGATAAAGATTCATCTCAAATTAGCTACTACAGCCTACCTGGAAAATGAATTACGTTTGAACTAATAAAAGGTTCTCAGGTGTTTTTTGCAGACACTGGTGGAAGATAAAATACATTCTTAAACTACTGGAATGGAAAACCAGCAGTGGTCACTCTGAGGGCATGGGAATTCAACACTGGGTCAGAGTACGTTTGGATCTAGCACCTTGGATTATGGATTATCTGCAGACCTTAGACAACCTTAAAGTGTAGAGCTGACCAATCAACAGTGCAGTTATGTCATGTTCACATTACAGTCCAACTTTTTCAGAGGAGGTCGGTCTGTTTGGACAAAGACCAGTTGACAAGAGGCTGTGAGAACCGGTTAGGAGCCGAATCCTACAGCCACTGCTTGTGACAGCCGCAAAGGAGCCAGAGCATTATTTAGAATTAAGTTTCCCCTTGAGTTTAATATTAATTTTGAACATCAATCAATTAGGGATTCCATGCCCATGCAGCATAGTTGACTAGTAGGACTATAGCAGGATTTATTTACCTTCCTAGCAACATTCCTGACTGAGACAAAATAGCACAGATATGTCAGGAATATCCATCGTGAGGCTGGGCCAAAGGTAAGAAGGGGGATGAAACGTCTGTATGATCTTTATCATGTTCCTCTCTGGCAGATAGGAGCAGGTGAGTGAGCTTGAAAGGGGGTCTTTGTCATGTGGAGAGGCACAGTCATTCCAGGGTCATGACCCTCTGGAGAGCCCCCCTCATTCCACATACAGGAAAGAAAGATTTGAACCCTCCATCTCAACTCTGAAACATCAGGTCTGAGAGCTGGTTTGGTAGATCACAGCGATGTTTAAGAGTGGAGAACGGAGGGCAGAGCTGATCCCAAATCAGCTCAAATCAGTTCTCTAAAATTCAGAAGTGTCTCCTCCTTTGTGCAGTGTTTTTTATCTGGATTAAGTTTCTCGCTGTCTTCAACCTTGGTGACTGTAAAGACTGATTATCATGACTCAGGTCAGCACAGTGGCTCTCAAAGAAGACAGTTCTTGGTTTAAGAGCAGGGTTGACAGACTTTTTGTCGCTACTAGAACCGAACTGAACAGCCATGGACGCCGATGAGTCCAGTGACAAAAACCCTTCAGGAATTTAAACGGCCAGTTTCCCAGCTGAATCAATAACCTGTGGCCTTTGGACAATAGAGGAGTACACAGTGTCATTCTGCACCGCACTTTGCTGTGTCAGGTCAAGTCACTGTTGCTTGGTAACGTGAATTAAGATGGAGTCGCCGTCTTGGCTCAAGGCGCTTTGACTTGGAGATCGACTGTATTGGGTTGTTGCAAGACACTCTGTCGAATTACAAATGTTACTGTGAGCACATCAGTCCCTCTTGGACAAACAGCAAGATGATTCAATTATGACGATAAAGTTAAAATAGATTAACAAGCATTGAAAACCAACTCATTAATGGGTTTATGTATCAGCACACTTCAGTGCAGCAAAGTAAAGTAGGGTGGTCTGCTACGCAATCTTTTTATAGCCCCATAAAGAGTAACTCATAGACTTATTTCTTCCAAATCATGCACCCTGAAGTCATAAATAGATGCAAGGAAGGAAGATGTTGAAAACTACAAAGCTTGTAAATCAGTTGACCATGGCAAGTTTCCAAAAGAAACAGAATTGGTCGGGGGGGGACAGAAATGAAGAAGGAAGTGGAGAGGCCAAAGAAATTACTGCCACTATCCAACTGCATCCTAAGATACCTAAATGTCTAATTTCCAAACAATAAAACAGCTGAGAAACTGCAGCACAATCACTTCTCTCATGCCAGTTATCGTAGTAGTGTGTGGAGTTTGTCATTTATCGATGCCCAGTTATCGCTGCTGCTCTCTGGATTCTCTCAAACAACGTTGCAGTAAAGTCTCCAAACACCACTGCAACATTAACGATACAACTGCATCAATGTAAAGCAGAAATACTGCGTCCAGTCCGGTCTACACATCCTATTTCTCTGGTGCTCCGACTGTATACTGCCTTCCCCGTCTCCCGGCACACACAATAGGCCTCTGTGTGCACGGCCCGCGGAATGCTGTGAGATGGCAAGGCAGTGGGATAGCTGCATGGTGAGGATGGGGGGGGGGGGGGGGTGCTGAGGAAGGGTGTGGAAGGTAGGAGGATGAAGGAGGGAGAGGGGGGAGGTTAGAGGGTAGGGGAAGGGGAAGAGATGGCGGTGACGGAAGGAGGGAGGGGTGGGGTGGGTGATCTTTCACGACTGTACGAGTGCACAGAGGCTCCAGGGGTCTAGAGGGTGTCTAGGTTTCGGCACAGTGACCGCAGCGGAGGGGTGGCTGCCTGCGGGCTTCTGGGTACACAAGCGGGTGACGGGAAGTTGTCTGCGCCCACCTGGGGAAGAGGAGGGGACGGGCTGGCCCAGACAGCTGACAGCGTGTCTCTATGTGTTCTGTCCCTCATTAAACAAAAAAAAAACTGATTAGATTCTAGTAGTTTAGGTTATAATTACCAAAAGTGTATCATTAGAATACAGATGAGGCACCAGTGGCTACAACATTTATCAGTATGCATTGCTGAAAAAAGATGGTCAGTGGTGTGAAAAAAGGAAAAGAAAATGCTACTCTGATGCACTGTGCTGATTTTAAGAAATTAGGCCAAATTATGATGAGGACAATTTTAGAGAATATTTCTTCAAGTACTTGGATTTCATTCCTAATGCAAAGGTGCGTTGTTGAAAAAACTCCCTCTAGTGGATATCTGGCAGAACTGATAGTCATGAGCAAGAGTCAAGCACTCACTGTCAAGACAACCAACTTCACTCAGGATCTGCATGGCTAGTCCTGCATCCAAACGTTTTTAAGCATATAGCTGCTAACAAAAAAAACCACAGTAATCTAATGTAGAATAATTGATGCATTTCATTTTGGATTTGGTATTTATCTGTTTGGGGAAATGCCCGATATTCAGTAGGCTATAGATGATTCCATTCCCAAAACTGTGTCTATTGTATCTGTAAAAGGTCATAGGATGGATAAAAACTTCAGTAGTCCCACTATTATACAGCAAGTTTTATTTCCATGCTTTTCTGTTAGAGTAGGCGCCACAATTTTCCAATATTGTGTATATAGTATTTCATTTTAAAGTGACACTTCTGAACGCTTCTTCTCCTTTGACTCAGCAAAACTGTGGAATAGTCTGCCTCAGAAAAGCTTTATGCCCTTTACATGGCTACCACCATGTTGGTCTCTCTCTCTCTCTCCCTCCCTCTCTCTCTCTCTCTCTCCCCCTCTCTCTCTCTCTCTAGGCCTGTGTGCGTGTGTGTGTGTGTGTGTGTGTGTCACTATGTGGAGGAATGCGGGTGAGAGTCAATTTGGCAAAGAGATGGAATTCCATTCACCATGGGTGGCACATGGGTAATGGCCCTTATCCTTTAATTTGAGAGATGCATTAAATGATGCATTAAATCTCTACAAGCATTTAACAGTCTCTAATAAGGAGCTTCGTTTCACCACACACAGTTCTTATTTCATGGCTTCAACTTAATATCAAATTATTACCATGCAGTCGGCTTCGGGCTCGGCTGAAATTGGAAACCGGACAGCATTGAATTAAGGTGTTTTAAGGAACTTTATCTCTGTGGTAATAAAACAATCACTCCAAAATTTTGTGGTGTGTGGCTGTCCAAGTAGAGTATGCATTTCAGGCCCAACAGGGCTTGGGGTGATTCAGGAAAACAAGCAGGCGTCACTCCTCAGAAAATGGCAGTGTAATTGGAGAAATGTGGCAAAGGACAGGCTGATAATGAGGAGAAGAAATGTGCTTCATTGCTTTGAATTACATTGCAACTTACTTTGTTTCTATTAACATTGCCACACACCCTCCAGCGTACACTAGTGTCTACTAAATGAACCTTTAATAAAGAGTTATTTGAAAATCTGTATCAGTCTTTGGCCATGTCTTAGGTTTTATGATGCAGTTAATAAGCTCATCTCTTGGATTCATTTATGCTCTCAGGCTAAAATCTTTATTTGATTAACCATAATACTATCTATCATAATACTATTATCACATTTCAGCAGCTACTACACCTTTTCCTTCCTCGAGTCTCTAAAACTGGCTGTCCAAAGTGATCTCTAAGCCAAGACTTCATCCAGACCCCCAGATTACTGAGCCTGAATCAAAGCACCAAACCCGGTATGTTTCTTTTCCTGTGTGAGACGGAGAGGGGGGGAGAGGTTAAGTTTGTGCAGGCTTAGCGAGTGCAGCAAGGGGGGCTTTCTCACACAAGATGGAGGCTGAAGGGACAAAGCTGGCATTCATTGGCCAAGGAATGGAAAACATTTTCTCCTGAAAACAGAGAAGCTACAACCGGCAGAGGTAGTGCAGAGAGGCCATGGGTTAGCATGCACCCCTTTGGAGAAGTCACATGCCTAGAAACGCTGAGGGGACCACCAGAACTTAATGAGGCCTCATTTGTTTGGTAATGGAGGTAATATCATGCCGCCTCTTAGACTCTGCTTGGAAGTTAATATTAGACAATCTACAGGGATGAGACTGACAGAGCGTGAATGGTTAGTATTGGTATGTTCTGAAATGGGATGTTCTGAAACGGGACATGGGCGTGGAGGGGCACCAGGATCCTTGACTGTCTGTCTGTCTCTAAACTCTGTCTCCTGAAAGACTTTAAATTGCCTTGATACAAACCTCCATGGACATACTAGCAGAAAAGACAGCAATTTAACAACCAATAATAGAATGATGTCTAGAACTACAGACATACACACACTGTTTGGATGGGCAGAGGTACAGAAAGACAGGAAGATAGACAGACAGACAGTCAGAATTTATTTTGGTGGTTTCTCTGTGGTTTGTAAAATGTCAGATCATTTTGCACCCAAACTATACTATGGCTGGATTACTGAGAGGTGAAGAGTGATAAGGTGGTCAACACAGAGCGTCTCAAACAGCAACTGTAATGCAAGAGAAGAATCCAGGCCACAAACTCAAGAAGTCACAGAGTCATGTATACGGGTGGGTCCTGAACCCCCATGGCAGGCAGCCTGGGCCTCTAGAGAGCAAGGATCTCAGCAACATGTGTCCTCTCGACAAAACAGCACAGTCAGAGAAGGCAGACAGCAACTCTCAGAGCGGAGCAGCAGGTTCTGGAGTGAGTATGCCACCTACAGGCAAAGAGGATAGAAAGGCTCCAACGCTTGTGTGGTAAACCTGCCATGGGGTGTCGCTATACAACAGCAGTAGCAGTGATAAGCTGGAAATCACATGCTGACTTCTCACCTACCTTTGCTGCCAGATTTCTGGCCAACAACAAACATGTTTAGAATAAATAAGTAATAACTGATTCAACTAAACTAATAACAGGTTAAACCCAACAGAAACCACAGTCATTTGATAATCTAAATTATGGATATTATGATGACTCATGCTAAGGTCAGCCAACTCTCTCACCAAGTGAATTTAATGTACTGGTGAGGTGGGAGTACAGATACTTGGGATGCAAAAGATCATTAAATTGAACCCTGATCTTGCCAAAAGCTATTGGTGAAAAATGGGACAGTATAATTCCTGTGGTAACTGTTAGATAACCCTGCTGTTGCACAGTTGCATTTGGGTCCAAGCCCAGTTTTTTGCTGAATGCTGCATAGTATTAAAGTATGAGGTTTGTTCACTGGTTATATGAGCTCTTCCAAACCTCCCAGCTCAATTTAAACTCAGTGTAAGGCCAAATGTGGGCCCAGATGGAGGTTCGAATAATATTGTGCTCATAGATCGTGATCATTGTGCACATTAGGCATCTGTAAAAGTAGAGCAGTCTAACACTATGTTGAGACTGTCCAGAGCGATCAGATTTTATCTGTCCTTCTGTCCGTCGGTCCTCCCCCAGCCAACAAACATGACAGGGCACCAGGAGATTTCAAAAACTTTCCTATGCATCTGCCTGACCCCATAACAGTCAGAAAATAGGTCAATTGCCCTTATGAAGAAGAAACTACAGTAATCCTGCAATACATTTTAGGATAAAATACAAATATTACAGTACAACTATAAGTCCTATAAGAATGTCCTGGGACTATTATTTCGATACCATAGGAGATAAAAAAAAATATCATAAGGCTAAATAAGATCACTATACACTCACTGAGTACAACATGCACACTGTAAATGCCTATGGGGATATTATAGGAATATTATAGTGATTTTTCATTAATAACTTCACCAGCCCTTGTAACAAAATGTTTATGTGGTAAGTCATATGATTCCCAGTTTGGATTGAGTTTCTATTGGTCATTGACCCCATCAGTCTGTCTACTCACTAACATGTGTGTGTCACAGCCACTGAGCCCCACCCCCAAGCAACAGCCCTCACTTGGCTGCAGGACAGCTGGTATTAAACCTCAGAGGAGCACAAGGGGCACTGGTCACAAATATTTCTCTAGATTAGCTACTGTACTAGACTTTTTTCTTGAATTATTAAAAGTTACAGCCCAACTTATCACAATGCATTGTCTGAAAAGTCTGCGGACAGCTAACCCGGGAATTCTCCAGCTACTTAAAAATGCAGGGATCTCCGCCAGAGTTGGAGCTGACAACATTGTTTTGTCCAGGACGCAGCAACCTGTTCAGCTCACCTACTGGGGCGCAGCATCACCGCACATCCTCAGATCCTTCCATCACCACACGGACCCTGACGTGGACCAAGGACACAGCAAGTAGGTTACAGCAGGCTGTAACCATAAAATCACTGTAATATTCCTAATATACATCATAATCTTCCTACAGTATTCCTACATACTATTCCGAAGGAAAACCCACCATAATATTCCTAAAACATTCCCTTTAAGTGTGTCTGTTGTACTCAGTGAGTTTATGGTGACCTTATTGTAATTCATGGTGTTTTTATTGTGTGTGTGTGTGTGTTTTTTTTCTTTTTTCTCCTGTGGTATCACTATAATATTCCTATAATATTCCTTTAAGAACTTGTGCTGTGATATTTCTATCCTGTTAAAGTTTACTATATTAAGAGAGTTCTTAAGTCAGCTTTGTTCAGGCCATGTAGCCCTATGCAAAACAAAAATAAACACAAAAAGGTCATTCTGTACAAAGAATAAATGTGTTTTATTTACATATATTAAAAACTACAAGATGAATTGTCTTTCAGAATACAGGTCTGTAGATTTAGAGATACAGATCCAAGTAGTGAGGACTCCCAAGAACTTTATAACCATTCAAAACTGGATGGTATTTACATAGGTGTATTAGGTCAGTATTAGTGGTTTCTCTCTCTCTCTCTCTCTCTCTCTCTCTCTCTCTCTCTCTCTTGCACACACACACACACTCAGTTCATGTGAAGAACTAGGTCATTAATTACCCCGGGTGGTTGCCAGTGTTTTCACTACCGGCTAAATTGTTGACATAACAGGTTAAACACCATTCATGTTTTTGTTTCGATATTTACATTGAGCCAGTGCGGGTTTTTGAAAATCATAGCACGGCATAACGCTCTGTTGTTTGTTTTGTCAGAAACAGGCTGATGTGTGGACTGGAGGACCTACTTTTCTACACCATCACTGAGGGCAAAGAGATGATCCCACTCTCCCAGTTCATCTCTGTGAGTCAACAACACATTCATCCTTCCTCTGTCACACCAAGGACTGTTTTGACTTTCCATGGCATGCTGAGACACACACACACAAACACATTCTCTCCTACAACACATTCTATTTCCTAAAAGGACCTTTGACTGAAGTGAAAGAGGAGCTGCAACAGGAATCCACTGCAAAGTGTCTCCAGCTGAACACAGGGTCAGGTTTTAAAGGTGTTTAGGGAATTCCTTATGTAATAGGACTAAATATAGCAGGTGTGACACTGATGTAACCAGACAACAACATTCATTCTTCAGCAAATCATAATTGCTGGATTGAGCTTTAATTAATATCTGACAATTGTGAGACTCTACAAGCAGACAGGACGCGAACTTCCTCAGATGGAGTTTTATGAACTGTTTCTTATTTGCAATTGTTTTATCTCTGTAAGTATACAGTGCAACAGAACCTAAAGGTTTGATGAGCAACTGAGGTAGCATATACTGTAGAAAAGCTTAGACCATCTCCCTTTGCACGGGCCCATGCACACACACCCAGTATTTAAGAGGTGTAAAGGACTTTATGTCCCCTCCGTGAACCATAATTCATGTGTTCGAAGACTTGCCAGGGGCCCTTCGTATGCATACTCAGATGAACGGAGCAAATATCTATTAAAAGACTGGGTGGTGTGTGTGTGTGTGTGTGCTGTGATATTTAACAAGCCATTGCTTTAAACTTGCAGCCCGTCACACCCTCATTACTTGTTCAGCTTCACGTGGCATGTCGTTTTAGAGAGTCCCATCCAAAAGCCAGGAAGGGACAGCTTGTGACCCTGGCATCTATGGCAACTCAGTCATTTTGATAGGAGCGCACATCTAGGAGAACAGGAGTGTGTCAACACAGGTGGCTTGTTGTTGCACCACGGATGACTGGACGTGTTTGTAGAGGAGACTGGGATAGGACAGAGACCATGAAAGTATTAGTCAGTAGCAAGGAGAAACGTCTGTGATTATATTACAAGGATGATTCACTCAGAGGAAGGGACGTGCTCGCATGTAAATTTTATGGCAGATGGGTCAGTTTCCCAGACGTGGATTTAGCTTAGCCATAATAATTTGAGCCCACTGGATTCACAAGATTCTTTTTTAACTGGATGTTTTATCTTTATGTATTAGTGTAGCACATCGCCTTGACATGCTACATGTGATTAATAATTTGCGCGGCATGACTGTGTATTTAATAATGCAGTTTACATTAGATTTATTGATGAGCCTTTTTGAGATAAAGGCTGATTCAGGCCTTCAGGGTACTTAGGCATTACATTAAAAAGATATTAACATATCGAGGCAGGTATCACGCAGGCTGAAACATTGTACTACACTACATGCAGTTCTCATTAGCGAGGCCTATTTGTAAGTGTCAGTTCTGTGTTGTTATTCCACTTGTGAAGGTGAGAGTATTCACATAGCCTACTTAAACAGAGAAACTACTCTCTAATGAAGGAAAACACTCTATACAAAACATTGTAACAGTGTAAATGCTGCCCCACAACTCAGCATTTACTGCCCCGAGGCCAAGAGTCACTGACCAATGTGTCCCACTGACATACAATAACACTAATATCAAGCTTCCAGCAACGTGCTGGTACTGAGTGCCAGTTGAATCAGTTATCAGACAGATGAGTTTGAAAATAACCAGGAGCCTCTCTGGTCTGGAGGCTCATGCACATGATGTCGCCTAAAATAGACATGCATGTTTCATACTGTGGCTGTCAGCATGGCCTGCAGTTGGCTCACAGGAGGGATTCCAGTGATCCGGCCTGCGCCTGTATTTCCTCCAGGGTCGCATGTGTGGGCCCCTGAGCCTTTGACGTCCAGTAACTACATAGCTCATCAACACATTTTTTGATATCCTGATAATTGACATTACGTGTACTTTCCTGTGCCTTTGACCCGCAGGCAATACTGTTTGATAAAGTCATTCATAACAATGTAATTTATGACCACATCTCTCTCTATCTTCCCATTTTCCATCTCCCTCTTCTCTCCCTCTCCCCTTGCCTATCCATATTTTCAAAAACAACCTCCTTTCCACCCTCTCCAGGCTTTGAAAAAAACAGGTTTGTTGACATCTGACCCTCGGCTGCGTGATTGTGTCCGTCAGATGCGTCAATCCACACGTGACTCCGCTGGGCCAGTCATGATGGACCAGATGCTCTTCAGAAGGTGAGAAAAGCTTTGCTTATTAATGCATACAATTCTTCACATGAGAGTATCAGCCATTACCTGCATGTCAAAGGCACACTGTACACGCACTGCATTTGCTTAAATAAACATTGAGTTTTTTGCCACTGATGTAAATCCACAATGTGCCAATCTGGTGTGAATTCTAATGTTTTTAGAATAGAGTTCCTCCTACTTGAAAGTTGCATATCCAAAGCAGTTTTTGAAAACTGCAAATCAATCTGAAAAAGTTCCTAAAGGTTAGGTAAGGTTAAGGGTCTTTCATACTTGACTGGGGCTGTATAAAGGAGGTGATCTGTGTAGTCAGGGCTATTTGAGTCTGAGAGACTGACAGAGACAGGCGTTTTATGGCCGACAGCTGCTACAGACCGAATTCACGTGTGCACACACACTGAAGCGAGTAGCGGGTGGAGAAAGACTGAGGGGTCTCCAGGGCGGTCAGTAAAAGGGCATCATTCTGGTTGAACTCCAGACAGTGTCAATTATATTAGAGGACTCAACATATCAGCAAGCTCTGGACTGTCCAGACTGTTGTCCAAACAGTATCGTTTCCTAATTGGCAAGGGTGGTTTACTGACTGCAGTTCTGATTCATCCTCTGGCTTGTAGCAGTAGTGGGTTACACGGTCTGGCTGACTTCTGACAACTTAATTAATCACATGCACCTTAGCTTGCTTGTTTTCTGAAATTTGAGAGGTGACATTGTTATCCATTCCCGAAGAACACTCAAGAGCTCACTATAAATAGGTTACTAGAAATAGAGAGAGCTATCTCCTATTTTTTGATAAAATGTCCTGTATGAATAATGCAATCTCTCTCCACTCTCTTCCCTGGTGTCCCAAAACCTCACGCTAGCATCGCTTTGGATTAGTGAGGACTGCGGCCCGGATATTTCAGTTTATCCCCGCTGTGACAGAATGCACATTCCTTTCTTTGGGATCATACAGTACTTACCAGTTAAGATCTACAATAAACAATATAATCTGATAATATAGGTGGGCGTGTTTGTTTACCAATTCCTATTAGCTGGGTATTCATTGGCTGGAAGTAGGTCACTGTGAGCCCAATCTGATTGGATCATAGGATAACCACTTCAGGTTATCACATCGCCTGTTACTGTATTGGTATGTTTCCAATACAACGATAAAAGACCATTAAAGATTCAAGTATTTAAGATTCACTTCAATGGAAACTGATAGTAGTTTTAGTTATATACACTTTTCTCAGGGTAAGAGTTGCTCTGGAGGCAGAAATCATCTCACTGGTTGAGTTAAACCTCAGTGGGTGGAGCCAAAGAATCACAGTTTTTCAGGTTTATTTAGGGTGAAACCCAGTGAAAAAAGGCAAAGGGTAAGAGAGGAGGAAGCTAATATAATGAAGCCTAGCGCTCTTGCTACTAATGAAAAAATGCAATCTAGTCAGTTATCTAGTTATCTTAGCTGACCCCCAAAGTTTAACTTAAGTTTTAGATTATCTTACAGTGGGACATTAGGCAACTCAAGTGCCTCTTGTTTATTTATATTACTACATTATTTATATTACTATATTTTTTATGAGTTCCTTCTTTGCCATTCAATTTTGCCAGTGAGCTAATATGTGCTTTTGCCTTTTGTTCTGTTTCTGTTATTAATAATGTTTTAATTGTATTAGAAATTATAAATCCACATCTAGACCCATTGCAGCATCTTCTATCTTCATAATGTCAGTTCCATCACTTGTTGTCTTATAGGTGTGTGGGCAACAACATCATCCTGCTGACTCAGGCCTTCAGAAAAAAGTTCATCATCCCAGACTTTGAAGAGTTTACCCAGCACGTCAATGAGATGTACGACAATGCACAGCAGCAGGAGAGAGGACAAGTGAGTAAGGGAGGGAATACACACACACACACACACACACAGAGAATCAGTGTCTGCTCATTCATTACAGTACATTCATATTGTTCTGTGAATCTGTCTGTGTGCAGGTAGCTGATTACATTCCTCAGCTGGCTAAGTTCAGTCCTGATCTTTGGGGAACATCTCTCTGCACAGTCGACGGACAGAGGTAACATCATGACGTTACTCCATCAGTTTGTTTCCATTCAGAAATCTTTAACCACTTACCGTCTCCCCAACACTCTCATTTTTTCCTTGCTTTTTCATGACGTCCTTGTGCAGACACTCTGTGGGCGACACCAAGGTCCCTTTCTGTCTGCAGTCATGTGTGAAGCCGCTGGAGTACGCCATCGCTGTGCACGAGCTCGGCACTGAGCGTGTGCACCACTTTGTTGGCAAAGAACCAAGCGGACTCAAGTTCAACAAGCTGTCTCTTGATGAGGAGGGTAAGAGAGGGGTGTAGTATGGACTTTCACTTCACACATGCCCTCTTTATATCTGCATTCATACAGAAGCACTTGTTTTGGTGGGTTAAGGATGACTAAAGTACTGAGGGGAATTACTTTATTACACAAAAACAAGCTGTAATCAATAATGCTAGATATGATTAATCCTGGCTTTGGTTAATGATTGTGTAAAGCAAAAATAAAAAAAAATAAGCCACCCTCTCCACCTGAAGGTCACTGAGAAATGTTGGCAGCATCAGCTCTTTGATCGGTAATTGCAACATGGACTGTGAGCAACACTGTTTACTATTATACTGTATAGTCACCTCACCTTTATAGCCATTTGTTATTACATATTCACCTCTGGAACAAACTGGCAAGTGTTTCCATTTTATTAGCTGTTATTTTAGGTCCTTTTGTTTAAAAGCCACTGTAATCTCAGTAGTTTATTGCCCTGCTGGTTAGGTGCAAGCGTGTGATAACATGCTCTCATTCCTTATGCAGATAAACCACACAACCCAATGGTGAACGCCGGAGCTATAGTCATCAGTTCTTTAATAAAGGTAAAAATCTAAAGGCTTTTCAGAAGTGAACAGATTAATATGACGGTGCACGTTCTGAATCATCAAAGGCTGTGGGTTTATGTGTGCTGAGATTTTTAATATAGGACACATACACACATACAAAGCCTCCTACGCATCTGGCTCTCCTTAATAAGGGTGTCCAGCAGGAAAAAATGAAGGGTGGCCTCCCTGGAACAGATAGTAATATCGTGTATCACATAGCCTGTGACTTTAAATGCTGTAAGGAATCGTATCAATGCAAAATGACCTAGAAGAATAAACACCTGAGCTATAATGTCAGCAGCAGCTGTCACATTGGCATAAGTAATCAATAAGCTATTGACTGTTCGCTTACTGGCCTTAGTGGCTGGACTATGGTCAACACCACCTGATTGACCAGCAGCCAGGTTTATCCTTCAGCTTTGGCCTTATTGTAACACATGTGGGGGTGGATGGTACCCATATATGGCTGTGTATGCCTCCTCTGCTGAGTTTTCCCTCTCGCTGGCTACCTGTCCTCGCCAGCTGACTGACAAGATCGGCCTCTTATCATATGTGGGCCAGGTTCAGCAGAGGGGGAGGGGCTTGAGCTGTGGACTGACGGCAGGGGCGTGTGTGTTTCTCTGGCCAATTACAGCCCTGGGAGTAGAAGGTGTGTTAGCCACCCTTGTTTGCGTGTGTGTGCATGTGTGGGACACATTTGAGTTTGGATATTGTTTGTATATACAGTGATAAGGTTATATACACAGAGGATCGAGATTTTACGTGCAGGTAGAGAGAAAAGACTGAAAGTAAAAACTCGCTGAATGTTGTTTTTGACTTTCTGCAACATTTATGCCCTGATGGGAGCAGTTGTACCTCCAAAGTGTAAATGTCACAACTTTATGAGTTTTCTTGGAAAAAAAGTTGGCATATCAGGGAGAGCACCACAGAGAAACTACTTCACATAAAGCCAGCTTCATTATTGACCATGAAATCATCCCTTCAACTCCAAGCAATATTTGATATCATCTTTAACCTTTACGGCTAGAGTCGTTAAAAGCAATATGGGAAAACAATACCTTCCTCCTATTTGGTAACTTTACAACTTGGTAATGATCTTTTACTGGACCTTGAAATTCAACCTACCCCCAAGCGCTAAGCCCTTGCCACAGTCTTCACATTGCCACATGGACTGACAGTCAGAAAGACACCCTCTACATGTCATACCCAGACGCCCACACTCAAACCTGTGGCACGGTGTCAAAGTACTCAAACACGGCCATCTATAGGGACTGAATGACACTTGGTGTATAAAAATTGCATCATAAACTGACTTTTTCCTTCTTTTGACAGCCTGTTTCAAACAAGGCGGAGAGGTTTGACTATGTAAGTGAATATTTTTGAGTTTCAAACTTATTCTAGGATTCTGCTCATTTGTTTGGTCTCCCAACTGAAACCATCCGCTAATGTGTTGTCATTATAGGTAATGGACTTCTTGAAAAGTATGGCTGGCAATGAGTACGTGGGCTTCAGCAATGCAACGTGAGTGTTGTGCTACAAAAGAAAATGTTCCCTATTTGTCCTGCACCACATGAAGTACAGCTTCTCATACCTGTTATGTTCTTACAGTTTCCAGTCAGAGAAGGAGACCGGTGATCGGAATTATGCGATTGGTTATTATCTGAAAGAGAAAAAAGTGAGTCTTATAGAGCTTTGTGTTGACTTTACAGTAACTAAGATATCTTCAAGTGCTTGTTCAAGTTTTCAGAGTGTTATCTTAGCAGAGAAAATTAATATCTACTGAGTCTGACCTGAAGCTGTGGTCCTTTCAGTGCTTTCCTGATAACGCAGATATGATAGCGGCCCTGGATTTCTACTTTCAGGTGAGACTCTGCTTTAAAATTTTTGTATTCTGTAGGTGAAACTTGAAACTCCTCTCTGTGTCTCTCTGGCTCAACAAAGGTCTGATTGTTTCATTTGTTTTTTCCATTCCAGCTGTGCTCCATTGAAGTCACCTGTGAGTCAGGGAGTGTCATGGCTGCCACCCTGGCCAATGGGGGTATCTGTCCAATCACAGGAGAGCGTGTGCTGAGTGCCGAAGCGGTGCGCAACACCCTGAGCCTCATGCACTCCTGTGGCATGTACGACTTCTCGGGACAGTTTGCCTTCCAAGTGAGTCGCCGGGAGTTAGATGATCTGCTTGAAAGAATAGGTGGCCTACAGCTCAGAGTGGTGGGGCCTCTACTATTGCATTTACTGTCAGCCACTTATTTCGGGACGTTTTGTTGTCTCTCTTTAGGTGGGCTTGCCTGCTAAATCTGGCGTCTCGGGTGCTGTGCTGTTGGTCGTCCCCAATGTCATGGGAATGATGTGTTGGTCTCCCCCGTTAGACCGGCTCGGAAACAGCGTTCGTGGAATTCACTTCTGTCAGGTATGCATGTTGTCATTGTTCATTCTTGAATATAACAAATTGTTAGATTTATAGATTTCATATTTGACAGATTACATGAACAAATGACTATTTTATGTTTCAAATATTCCATCTTTTTCCACCTTTGACTGATTAGGAGCTGGTGTCTCACTTCAACTTCCACAACTACGACAACCTGAGGCACTTCGCGAGGAAGCATGACCCCAGGAGAAGATCAGATGATGACCCAGTAAGAGCCAGCTTCACTGCTATGTATTTACAGTATGTTACAGCTGTCATTCAGGCTGCCTATTCATAGTATTCTGTTACATCACCACACGGCCATCTTGGTAGGAAAATAACAGGTGATTGTCATAAAGTAACAGGTGATTATAATCAATTGACAGCCACTGCCAGTGAGCTGTGTTTATGGTAAAGCACCATATTGGTAGGAAATGCATATGACATCATGGGAATACTATGACTTGGGGTGAGTCTTCTCCCCAGTGTTAAATTGTAAGTCATGTGCTTCCCAGAATAATAAATGGTCACACAACTAATCAGACAGTATTCTTTCTGTAACCACTTTTAGAACCAATCCATTATCATAACGTTTGCCTTTTGCCTCATTAGAACAAGTCGGTGGTGAACCTGATGTTTGCGGCCTACAGCGGCGATGTCTCTTCTCTGAGGAGGCAAGTAAAGACAGAAACTTGGCCTTTACTTTTTCATCACAAAGCTCCGGCGCCAGACTAGCGGACGAGAGCCCGATGATACAATCTTAATAATTCATTCATGGCTTTTTTTGAACATGTCTCCTTTCATGTTTATGTAACGCAATTTTATTTCTTTTACTTTTGTAATTTTAGGGCTATTCAGCGAGACACAGTACCTTGACAGTTAGCCATCTATCACCTGAGTTAACCTTTTCCATGTGCATTCTCTCTCTCTGTTCCTCCGTCTGCACCTCTTGGTTATCCCTTCAGGTTTGCCCTTTCAGCTGTGGACATGGAGGAGACAGACTACGACTCTCGCACTGCACTCCACATCGCTGCCGCCGAAGGTGACATTTAATCATTAGTTAATTCATTCTTCAATAATGTCTGCCTGATATTAAAACTAGAATAAATGAAATATGACATTTACATAACAATGTGTTGGGCTGGTTTGGAAAGATGGCGGGCTTATCATGGAGAAGAATGGCTCGCCAGTCTTGCGTTGACATGGGATCGTTCACTTTCTATTTCAGGCCATGTGGAAGCAGTCATCTTCCTAACAGAAGTGTGCAAAGTGAATCCCCATGTGAAGGACAGGTATGGCTCTTATACATCTACCCATTCATCCATTACTAAATTAGAAATAAGAAAAGTAGGAATCTTTTCTTCTCCATATTGCCAACTATGACAATCTATCCATCTCCATATTGCCTTGTGTTCTTCATTAGATGGGGAAACACCCCCATAGATGATGCCATGCAGTTCAGCCATGACGGTGTGGTGTCAGTGCTGCAGGAGTACCAGCGCATGTACGCTGACAGCAACTCCCAGTCCAACACAGAGGAGCAGAAGACCACACTAGACACACTGGACACACTGAAGGGTGTCGTTTGAGCCACATGGGATAATGAAGGAGTCATGGAAATTAAAATTGTTTATTCTATGAAATACCTAAGACCTTATGCACCCAAGAGGATTGAAAAGAGATAGTGTGATTGGGAGGATTAATGAATGAATGTATCTTTAATGAGGTAACACATGATGTATGTTATAATGATGGTGGGATCATCCGTAGATCGTTATAACTTAATTAAGTGCCTTTTTATTGCATTTCTGTACATTTCTGTACAAGGAATGGTTTGAGAATGTAAAGCATCAACGTAGCACTGTATAAGACACCAACAAGCAACCTGTTGCTTGTCTGGAGGAAGATGGATGCCATGATTTGGAGCCATGATTTGGCTATAGTTGCCATCATGTTTATTGTTATATGCTTAGCCGCTATTGGAAAATGCCACTGTGATGTAAATATGTATATGCTTTGTGTTTATTTATTTCTAATATATTGAAACATGTTTTGCTTCACCAGTGTTAATATCATTATTTTATCAGTGCCTTTTATGCTCCAGTGTAATGGCCGCATAATTCCATACCTGTAGCTTTGTTAGAAATGTTATCAGCGAAGAAGAGTTCTGCTGTAGCCTAATAATTATTCTACCTCAAAAGGAAGTAATTCAGTTGCATTCGTGTCTGTACATTGAAAGTGTTTCACTGTGGATGGTGTCAGTTCATCGTGTCTCATAAACCAGCTCAACATTTAGATTTATCCACTGTTGAGAGCTTGAGATGCTGATTGAGATGTGTGATGTGGTGATTGGGTAATTTTTTTGGGAAACTGCTCTCTGCTCTTTGGTGCAAGCTCTCTCATTTCACCATTTTGCCTGTCTTCACACGCTAAAGTGTGAAATGTGTCATTTTCAACATATCTGTATGTCTTCGGTGTTTGCGACAACACACATTTGTGTCATTCAACACAATATATGTTAACGTGTTGAAATGTAACACAGTTGACTACAGCTTTTGCTCTTCTTTATGCACAAGTGATTGTCTGCACTGTGCTAGACGCTCAACTAAGTTATGTGATACAAGATGAGTTTTCTGCAACTCAATCGCATATCAAATTAATACTTTTTGTTCATTGTCTATTTTAATTAATGTGCAATTTCATTTTTTAACTTTTGCTCTTCAGTGAAATGATTCCTCAGGTAGGACTTTGAAGCTAAGCTTTATTCTGTCAATGTAAAAATCTGTCATCCTGCTGTAAATAAAAGAGAAACATCAAAACCGTTTTAATTAAGTCATTTTATTAAACAATATACAGTATGAACATGAGACTCAAAAAAGGTTTTGTTTTGATTTTAGCACGATGAGAGTATGGATAATGCCAGAATTTAAAGCAAAGGCAACAACTTGGCAGTTAGTATAGTATTCCCCTCAACAAGATGCTCTATAAACACACATATTTTCACATTAGTTCACATCAGAGATAACACGAGGTACATAGAAAAAAACAGCTTTTGTGATACAATTGCCTGAGGTTGTATGACATACATAAAGTATGAACTTGCATTGTTTAGAGTCATGGTTATGGACCAACCGGACCATGGATAATGAACCAACACCTGTAATTAAGCTTTAGCCAATTTCTGAGGAAGATATTGCTTTCGTTCCTGGACAGATACTAAAGATACTGTTGTAATAAGTGGTGCCACGGTACCAAACTTAATGCACATCCAAGCCGCGGGCTGCTCTCCGCCATCATCAACATCCCCCACAGCTCCCCTTGTGCTTCACTTCAAGCCCTCGGGCTCCTCCAGGCCCGAGTGTGTGAGCAGCTCCCCGTCCCAAAGTCCGAAAGCCGGGCAGAGAGGCCCCCTGAACCGGGCCTTGACGGTGTGGATGACCTTGGGTTTCTGGATGTCCACTAGCCCCAGCAGGCCAGCCTCGTAGTCCAGCAGGACGCCCACGCGGTCCGGCTTGCCAACCAGCGTCACAGGCACCATCTTGTTGCCGGTCATGGCAAACCACTTGCGCTGGGCATAGCCGAACACCCAGGAGGAGCCGTTGGTGCCCACGCAGTCCTCCCGGGACATCAGCGCCTCGGCCACGCCCAGGCGAAACTCGTGCGACTTTTTGACCGTCACCTCCCAGTAGTGGCGTCCGCCTGTGATCTTCTCGTCGCCGAACACGACAGCCCAGTCCCGGAAGCGCTCGGGGTTGTCCTGCACGTGGCTGGGGTCCAGGCCCAGCATGCGGTAGATGACACCCGTGTCTTTCTTGAAGAGGTCCAGACTGCTGTGGGCTGTTCTCTCATCTAGCCTGAACTGCAAGTCTACAGAAAGTAACAAAATTAACAGTAATTTATTTTCTGTTATACTGAAACAAATGCACAGATGTAATTTCAGTCCTGTAACTTCCACTGTACGCCTTTGAATCTTAAATCTGATATGCTTTAAAATCTGATATTTAGGCTATCAATGATGGAAACAACACTGGCATCTAATAATCTAAATGAAGGAAATGTGGTGTGGCTGACTTGTCAATATCCATGAAATTGATTTGAATATCCTGCATAAGCTGTACACAGGTCAGGAGGTCAGAGAAGTTTGTTATAAGATCATGTCAACAATGACTAGCTTTCAGCATAGCAGCCTGGGTGAATCTGCTGCTGATGTGTTGCTAACTAGCTTGTTAGCAACGTGGTTAAACTCGTCATAAATCACGTCATAAATCTCATTATCTTTTCGAGACGAGTTCAAGACACAAATGAGCCAAGAATATCGAGATATGCGCGAAGACATTTGGGCAAGCATGGTAAGGAATCTAATGTAAATACATCCATCATCGGACAGCTAGCGGCGACACATCCATCATCGGACACGACCCTTGTCTGACGTGTCTCTTTCCGTTTCCCACAAAATTTACACGACGACCGCCCGTTAATTCAGTCCTCAGTATGTAAACATATTTACCAATTCATATGCATTTTTGTTTGTAATGATACACCTATATTTCGGAGTACAAAGTGACTTTGATCTCTGTTTACAGAAATCGGACAGGAGTATCCGCCCAAGGAAGCGCTGGACGGTTACTTAAGTTTTCTCCGCTTTAAATCCTTGTATTAGTGGGCGATGCTGTCAGAAAATAGTTGTGGAAGATAGTGGGTGTGGTGTTACTGGTGTGCGGGTCGGGAAAAGGCCAGAAAAATAATAGGCGTTATGCGTTAGTTAAGAATTGAGAGTCTGGCTGCGTGTCCGATAATAGACGTCGTGACGTTAGGCTATCTGCTGGCACTGACCTCTGAGCTCAAACTACGGCCAAAGGCCTCGCATTTCTACAAGTTTTCCAAAACTGTTCACTCACTATTTCCCGTCGACCTCGTCATATACCATCTTCTCGCTGGCAGGATTATCTGCCGCGTATGTTTGACTGGCAGAGAGGAGACAGTCCGTCCTGCCAGGCGACAGAAATGTGTCAGGCTAGCGGGCATCGCCATTTTTACGCTGCTCACATGTTTGTGTTTCCTTCTCCCTGTCCAAATGTTGTATCACTGCGCTCTGCTGCCACCTGTGGGCCTGGAGATGAACACGGTGATCCGCCAAAACTCCAAATCAGCACCACGGCCAGCGGCCACTGCTGTGAGACGGCCTGGTTTGGTAAACTTGTAAAAAATGCCCCCAAAAAGTAATGCATTACTCATTACGTGTTTCAAAAGTAATGCATTACTCTACTTATGAGGCGGTAATCCGTTGCACTACTCATTACACAAGGTTACTTTACTGTTACACACCAAAAACTGGTGGTTGTATCTTATCTTACCTTCAAATTCAGGATAACCAAACTGCGTTGATGTCCAGTGTTTTTGTCAGCCTTTTGCTTGATAAACTCAAAGTAATGGGAATACTTTCATCCCATTATCTGAGTGCCCGCTTCAACTGAGAGGGCTGTGGGTTGGGATATAGTTTTTGGATAATTCAACTTCAATCTGATATTTAGATGTGCTACAAAAAAGTAGCAGTTTTTTGGTTGATATCTGTGATTTTTTATTACAACTGAAATAGCCTATCAATTCGCTTCACTAGTTATGGGGAAGAGTAGGCCTAATATCATTATTTTAAATCGTACATCTTGGAAGAACCTTGCTTAAACATTATAAATATATCAAATTTGGCTCCCTGCATTTTTCATGCCTTGCATTTGTTAGATGTTTACGTCGGCCTTGAGATAAGAAGCGCCCCAGGGCGCAGTGGCAAGTGGAGCACTTTTATCTCACAGATGGAAGATTTTTTTTCACGCTGATGCATTTAAGGTGGGCAATGCATCTTTCATGGCATGTAATAAATATTTTGTTATATTAACAAAGCTCGAGTCAGCCTTGTTACCCAGCGAGATCCATTTTTCACGCCAGTGTCCCGCTGGGGACTAAGTATCATGGTTTATTCATGGTCAAATCTGTACATTGGGCGTATCACTGTTGCTTTCTGGCTTTTTTTGTTATAACAGTTGGGCACGTAGTGGATTTGTTGTAAAGTGAAAAGCTGGCCCTTGTAGAGAGAGAGGTTGTTCAAATCCCCCTCCTATTTGGCCAGATAGGGCTGCAATCAAAGTTTGTCACGTGATTGAACAGAGATACTTACACACAATGCTCTCTCTCTCTCTCTCTCTCTCTCTCTCTCTCTCTCTCTCTCTCTCTCTCTCTAGAGAACGAACTAGAGTAATAGACTAATGCTACAATAAATTTCAGAAGGATACTATGCAAATGCAAATGTCACAGAAAAGCTGTAAATCCCTATAGCACTATTATAGTTATACTGTAAGAAATAAAACAAACTACAATAACATTAATGTTAAATTATTTTATCTTTATTGAGCACCACAGACACGCTATACGTCTCTATATGATTACTTTAGATTAATATGAATATTAGAGTGATTTAGAGTGATAGAGTTTTTGGTTATATAGGGTCTCTCTCTCTCTCTCAGTCTCTCTCTCTCTCTCTCTCTCTCTCTCTCTCTCTCTCTCACACACACACACACACACACACACACACACACACACGGTTATCTCAGTTAAATGGGCACGCGCACACTGTGGGCTGTGGTCTTGTGTAGTGAGGATGTGAAACTAGTTAACTCGGAGCTCGAGTGCATCGCAGACAGTCAGTCCACTTTAAGCGGCTCTGCTCCCGTCCGTCGCTGCTGCCAGACACAAACGCAAGAAGAGGGGAAAGCTCACGACTCACCACCGACCAGAATAAGGCTCTTACTCTAATTAAAGACGCTGTCAGGTCCCGCAGAGGATCTCCTGACCCGAAAACCAGCGGATTGAGGGGTGTTATGCGGGAAACGGAGCTACAGAGGAACTCTTAATAAATTGAAGCTGAAGTGTCAGAAGGATTTCTTTTCTCTTCGGTCTCCTGGATTCCTGTTGTTGGCGTGCAGGAATGATATGCTTCACTGCACTGATAATCCACCAGCAATTCGCAGGCTGATGAAACACTTTGCCAAACCTTTTTTTTTTCTCAGCTTCTTTGCTTTAATGCAATTGTAACCCGATGAGAAAACTGCGAAAGCAACAACACATAGGAGTGCAGTGGTGATGGACATTCATTTATTAAGGTTATGCATGCTTTTGAGTCATCTCGGTTATGCATGCCTGTTCTTTTGAAATGCATAACTCCTGCTCACAATTGGTGCTCGTCTGACTTTGAGGAGCAGCGGATGCTCGATATGTTTTCCCGTCAGTCCGCGTGAGGGATGGCGACCGAACCGCATCAAGTCCAAGGCTGGTTTTCCACACGCTTCCCTCTGGTTAGATGGATAATGACGGTATATGCCACAGGTGTATACAGGCTCCGATTTTAATTCAGAATAACACGTCAACTATGGTTTCGGTCAGTGCCGTGAATAATACTTGTACTATGTAGTTAAAGACAGTTTGCTCTCCGCGGAAACAGCAAGTGTTTTGAATCTTGTTTTCTGACTTTGGCGTTCTGATCGAGCCGCGGTCGCATATGGTGACAATGGATCTCAAAGTAGAAACCGAGGAAATGGACACAAACCAGCCTCCGCCCATAGAAGTTTTTGCGCACAATTCAACGCTGCACGGCATCTCTCACATCTTCACCTACGAGCGGGTCTGCATCAAGCGCTGCCTGTGGGTGCTGTTCTTCCTCGGCTCCCTGACCTTCCTGCTGTACGTGTGCGTGGATCGGATCCACTTCTACCTGGAGTATCCCCACGTCACCAAGCTGGACGAGGTCACGACCCCGGTGATGGTGTTCCCCGCCGTCACCTTTTGCAACCTGAACGCCTTTCGCTTCAGCCGGGTCACGCGCAATGACTTGTACCACGCAGGGGAGCTGCTGGCCTTGCTCAATCAGAGGTATGGTTAAGTGTTCACCAGCTCGAAACCCCAAAACACATCCCAGAATTCAGTCTGTCCTGCAAACAATTACTGTGTAGTGTTTTTTTCTGTCTCAATTTATTCTGGTGTGCCTCAGGTCAATGCTTTCTCAGCTGCATTTGATATTATCCTTTAATATCAGCCCATTTCTTCAGAGAAACTCCCTGCAAGGTACCCTACATTTTATATGGGCCACTGATTCCGTCACTAGGAATCTGGAAATTATTGTTTTTTTTTGTATCCACGCTGCAACTATGTCTCACACATTCACAGTAGTTTCACAATAATAGTTTCTTCCTCGTTGTTGAGTCATTCAGTGCTTGGAGAGCAGGCCGTGGTTTGTCAGGCTTGAATGAACCATGGCGTTATAATCAGAAAACTCCAGTAGTCCTGTTGGTGCAGCTCAAGGCTCTGGATATTGGGGATTGCAACAGCATGTATGCACAGGAGGAAAGATCTGGAGAGTCTGTTTCTTTTGACTGTGCGAGTGAAATGGCAGCTGCTCTGGGTATTGTTATGAGGAACTTGGAACAAAGCTTCCAAAAAAAATTTCCACTCCCACACATTAAACCCCTTTGTTTCGGAGCTGTCAAAGAATTTGGCGGCGGGAAAGTTAGCATAATGAAAAATGAGCAGTTTTGAGTAACACATTTTCAGTGATTAAGACCATGCACTGGGCTTTCCAAGAAGCACAGGGGAGGGGGGAGGGAGAAGGAAGATCTCCTACAGAGACACTGTGACTAATCCTGGCCTTGGAAGCAGTATGATAAACATGTTGCTCCCTCCTATGGTGTTGTAGTATTCTTTCAAATGTCAACAGAGGCATGATAATGAAACAATCAGCAGAGGCTATCCACATTTTGTGCCGGACAGCCAAAGTGTTTCTTAAGCACCTACAAGACATGAGAGAGAGACACAGGAGGAGGGAGTGCAGACCACTTAAATAAAGAGAAGGTGGAAAAAAACACAGAGCTAAAACAGGGGATCTGAACCTGTGACAGGCTGTCAGTTAAAGAGATAGAGGACAGAGCTCAGCAGACAGCACTGGGTGCCTCTGGTGGCTCTACTTTTATGTGGGTATACAGTCAATCACTAGCCTAAATCTTTAATGATCATCCCAGGCTGAACGCTAAAATTAGCATTTTATCTGTGATGCTGGTGTGACTGATGATCGGTACTTGCCATCTGGATTTTATTCATTCAGTAGGAATGCTAAATTCATATGTGACACTAGGTTTTTTGTGAATACATTCCCTAATCCCACATTTCAGGTGATGGAACATGAGGAAGGCTGTTTAAAGTTGGAGATCAGTGTATTAAAGTGTGGTTTTCGTTCTTCCTTATTAATGTATCATCTCCCCTCTTGCACTCTGGATTGTTTGTCTGAAGTAGGTTTAGTGCTCATTATCCGGCCTCCCTAGGCTAGGTAGAGAGAGGCAACGCAACTGCACACTTAGTTGTTATCCCCTTGGCCAAAAATGAAAGCGCTTGTGGCATGAAATCCAATTGAGAACTTTCTCCTCCCACTTCCCGTGTTTGGAGTCATTGGTCTGGGAAATGTCTTGTGGCATGATATTAAAGCTCCGCACACACTCAAGTGTCAGCCTCTGCTGATCCTGTCGGCTTGTGTGCTTATGGGATTTTATCTCATAAGTGCCTTCTTGGCAGGTTTGTCCACTGCACAAACAGTGGGGAGTAAATGGCTCTCCTCAATTAAGTTCTCTTTTAATCAAACAAAGACAATGTCTGCATGGAGTGCATCTCACCTCTGCCATAGTGGGGCCTCCTCTCATCTTAATGGCACAAACAATCTATGAACCATTGAACCTGGATGAGGTTAGTCATGATTGATTTAATGTTTGGAAGCTGTCAGTGTGAAGATTCTGACATTCAGCAGATTTACAATACTCTGAGTGTTAGATGCCCCTTTACCCTCACAAGACATTCACTACGATGCATGGGTTTCACATTCTTGTACTCCATTCAGAAGAAATTAAATAGGTTTATTGTATGTATTGTGTGGAAATCATGCGTGATAGGCTTTGACTTAAATGTTAAATTCTAGTCCTGTAGAATCATGTAGTGCACAGAAAACACATGGGGTATATAGACTACAATATGCGATACAAAAGATCAATAAAAGTCCATGTTCGGATGAAACGTCTTTGAAAGAGGCTACATTCATTTGAGAATTTCCAAAAGGCCTTCATTTGAGCCAGTGTTCTCTGAAAAATCCTGGTGAGCTGCTTTTTTGGTGAGTCCATTAAAATGGTGACATTTTTAATAATAGCACAGTGGGAGATCAGAGAGAGGGTAGAGAGCGTATGCATTTACAGCTATTCTGCTCTCTCCTAATACTAGGCAGCATGGTCAGATTTACTGAGCTCCACTAAATGAAAGGAAATTTCCCGGTGCCACCGATAATGCTGTGTACTATGTGGGAAGGCTGGCTCCCCACTCAGTGACTCACAGGCCTTTATTCTCGGTGTTTATAAAAGAAGGACACACATGTACGCACACACACTCATGCACATGTGCACACAATCACAGACAGAACATATATGACTTCAGATACCAGAAAATGGCAAATTAAGAAATAAATATCAAAAAATGATATACAAAAAATAACAAGAGTTTACAGCATATGAATTACAGACACCCTCAAGCACATTTCTTTTTTAATGTGGGATTTTGATCAAAGTAAAGAGTGCCTGGATTCATGGAAATGTGGCTTTCCTGTAAGGAAAGAAGTGACAGGAAGAATTCACTGACTTTGACAACTAATGGCCAGAAATACTCACAATCAATTCATTCAATGAAAGCCTAAGGTAACAAGCTTGCACTAAAAAACCTCTCAACAATTCCCTTTCTTCTTGTGGTGCTTTTATCATGCCTTTAATATTTCATGTCTGCGCTAACTATTAAAGGGGAATATCAATCAATTCAAGAGTTCACAAGAAGGCATTAGTTTTTTTTTTAGGACAATCCAATCAGCATTTATGGACATAAACAAATCTTTGCTCAAGTTTGAAAGCAGAAAACCGAGACACACCATTTTACAGCCTGGAGCTACTAACCTATACTGACAGTGAATGGAAGACCGGCTTTATGGAAGCCATATAATTGTCTGCACTTTTAGCCTATATACAGTCAAGCTTTATGTTATGGTAGTGCTATCAGTTCCAAGCCAGAAAATGCAGCAGAAAACTATCTTGGATACTTTCACTGTTACTTTGTCTGTTTTCCATCTCTTTTGATTCATTCTGAATTGTACTATTTTTAGCTATGGGTGAGTGGAGGGAAAGTTCACTAATAAAGACTCATAAACTTTCCTGGAGCGTTGGAAGAACATTTCAAGGCTGAATCCACTTTTTACGAGCTCTACTTTATGGTCAGACAATGATTTATTCAGTGTGAAGAGGTACAGTAAAAGAAATTCCATCACTCCACACCAAACAGTCTGAAATAAAGTGTGTGACTTGGCGTGAATGGAATATTTCTTTACACAAGTCTCTCTCTCTCTCTCTCTCTCTCTCTCTCTCTCTCTCCCTGTCTGTCCAGGTATGAGATCAGGGACGTGCATCTTGTGGAGGAGAGCGTTCTGGAGACGCTGAAGGTCAAAGCGGACTTCCACAATTTCAAGCCGCGTCCCTTCAACATGCGGGAATTTTACGACCGCACCGGGCACGACATCAGCGAAATGCTGCTGTCCTGCCATTTCCACGGGTCAGAGTGCCGACCCGAGGACTTCAAAGTTGTAAGTTGAATCCCAAGAAGATCAAGAAGTTTGTTTACAAAACCTAACAGCAATACAGTCCATACAGTACTTTTGATTTTGGTGCTTAAATGCATACAGTAACTAATTACTTTATGTCAAAATATGTGCAAACTACACACATTCTAGAAGCAATAGTTACTGTGGATGCTTAGTAACCCCTTTTGGTGAAAGTTACATCTCCTGTGTGGAAATCTACTATATGGAACTATCTATTTATAGTGGGTTAAAGGATGATGAGAGGGGACATCCACTGTGGTGATGCCAGAGACCCCGGGTCAGCCAGCATCTGTCAGGGTTGAGGCTATATAGACTCTATACATACATATAGTACAGTGTGACATCTGAGAGCTCCTCCACCAAAGCTCCTCCCTCTCTCTCTCACACACACACACACACACACGCACACACACACACACACACACACACACACCCCGCTGAGCTGCAGCTGGCTGTGATGGAAGAGCAAACCACTGAGTGAACCATGCGGAGAAACAAACATGTGCTCTCCTGACCGGAGGCTGAACGCTGCATCTTCCCTGTGGCTGCTGCTGGTTTGAATCCTAACCCACTCTGGTGAGAAGTAATGGTTACAGCAAATGCAGATATGTGTTTGTGTGTATGTGTTGATTATATTTAACTATTGCTTTCATACATGATTACATTGTGTACGTAGCTGTTTAACTTGCTGTGGCTGTTTGACGGAGACACACACACACACACACACACACACACACACACACACATCGTCATTGTTGGGTGAAACACCTGAATCTCCATCAACTTTTCAGGAACTAAGAAAAACACATCTTTGCTTGGCCACCATGCAAATTTGAATTTATCCAGTGGGTTTTGAAAGGATTTCATAAGCCCAACAGGTCGGGAAAAAAGTTAAAACATGAAAATCACCACAATTGGAGTTATGAGTTTTTTACATGACCACAGCGATATATCCGTATATACTGTATATATATATATATAACACACAATGCTGGATGGTATCTTCCCTATCTCCTTAGTCTTTGGCTTGCATTCTCATCATTACATTAAGTCAGAAGTACAATATCACAATTGATTTACCTTTTTCCTTGCTAGTTAAGTGGGTTTTGTGCTGCCAGAACTATATGCTGTACAATGATGAAGTAGGGATGTGTGGTTTTGATAACAATCCATGTATAAAGATGTTTCAAAGCTGTGCCAACAAGTCCCTTTTTTAAATTTGTAATCAAACATTGTTTTGAGCTTTTTTTCTTAAATCCCCACAGCTCTCAGTAAATGTTTGGGTTTCATCTTTTTTATTATCATTTTCTACTTCACAACATCGGAGGAGGTGGCATTGTACATTGTACAGCACTGTCCTTTGAGACTGAGTACTTGTAGAGACGGGATGTGGAATAATGTGATGGAGCTGTTCAAAGGAATATGTTAAGTATAAACAGTGAAATCGAACAATATCTGCAGCTGACTGATGTACAAGGTGGTTTCTTCCTGCGGTGTCTGCAGCAAGGCAGCAGAGCTGTGGACCCCTTGGTTAACGGATCTCCCTGCCATAAAACCCTGCTGTTTTTTGTCAGCTCACCCAGCAACAGTTGCCAATAGTCACTGGCATCCCTCGAGGTTTTTAATCCGGAGCTGAACATTGATCATTTTACACTGCTCACAACCTCACTGAGTAGATTGGATTAGTTTTAATGCTGCTTTTCTGAGGTGTTTGCTGCATCTCATCAATACAGTGGTGGTGTGAGAGAATGAGTCGCCCAGGCAGGTGCTCCTTCCATGGAGGTATTATATCAATATCAGGATTTTTTCAATATCTATATATATGGCTATATCTATATATATAGATGGCTCACATTTGCAAAATCACATGTGAAATAATCAAATTAATGTTCATCCAATTGAACCGAATAGTGATGTGATGTCAAACAAAACTGAAATATTCAAATAATATTCCTACCATACCTCATTTTGTCGGAGTTTTCCATTAAAATTAGCTTGTTATCATCAATTTAGAAAGCAGAATTGTGTGTCACAATTCCACTGAAAGACGACAAAAGCTAATATTGAATTGTTGCCCAGCCCCTATTATAAGCATAAAGTTTGCAATACAAATAACGAAGAAAAAAAAAATGTTTTACCATCAATATCAAGGGATTGCATAGCATCATAACCCGTATTTAACCAGGCAAGTTGACTAAGAAGAAGCTCGTATGTACAGTGGCAGCCTAAGAGAGTAATTGTCGGTGGGGAGTGATGGTTAGACACACATTCATACACATGGACACCTGGGAGGCGTCCTACACAGCCACAGTCCTGTCTATGGCACTTTGATGGTACAGTAGTTTTTGGGGAGAGCCGTTCTTGTACACCCCACCCCGATTTCTCCCAGCTAGATGAGAGATTTGAACCAGATTTCTGGTTGCAAGCTCACGCTTCTAACCATTTGGGTGCTGCTACCTCAATGATTAATTCAAGTATTGGAATTCAGAATGTACAATACACATATTAAGTTTACATAACATGTTGTTTGTTCTGTGCGTGTGTGTGTGAGTCTGTAGTACTAACACCCACTCAAACCACCCACCTTTCCATGTTTTCTCCTAATTTGAGCAGGATGGATAATTTATGTAGCAGCTTCACTAGTTGGAGCTCGCGAGCCCAAGACTGTTTTTCAGCCCCCCGTCCTCACAACACTCTACTGTGATAGAGCAATTTCTCTTCTCTTTGAAGAGCAGTGTGGTGCTCAGGAAATTGCATCCGGCCAGAACATAGTGGCAGCAGTGAGGTGTTTCCCCTGGAGAGGTTTAAGGCCTTTATTTCTCTCCTCTCGTCTTCCTTTGTTATCTACATCACCGCACGGCTCCAGAAAACTGGAAAACGCTTTTCCTTTGAAGACGGTCTTTGATGCATTGCATTGTTAATCTTTTCGTTGTTTCATTGTAAATGCTTGATGAATGGGGAAAGAGGGTATCCCAACTGACTGTTCTTTGTAAAAAGATCAAAAGAAAAAAAAGTTGGTGATAAAAATCTATTGTAAGCCTTTAATAAGAATAGAGATTCAGTACTCAATTGAATTGACGTGATCACTTCTTTTTTGTCGATCACTTGGCACCGTATTATGTGAAAAACAAAGTGTGTGACTGTGCGAGTACGATACCTCGAAGATAGATTTCCCAGTTGGTGGCACATTCAGAAAGTTCACAATACCCCCTCACTCTCTGTCCCATAACTATCATTTCACCAAGTTATTTTTCCACACCTCATCAGCTAATATCTCCTCTTCAAATGAGGTAAAACTGAGGAAGGGTTCAAAGAGATGCCAGTGTGAAGAACAGCAACCCCTAATAAGGAATTAGATATTTGTATATGTGTCAGTCACTGGAGTGAAGATAACATATATGTATTATTGATGTGCCAGTGGAAATGTTGTTCGCACGAGAAAACACTGAGCGTGAAATTGGGCATTATCCAATTAAAAGCAGGTTCACTTTGACAGTCACCAAATTGTTATCTTGTGATTTTGCATGTGGCTTTGTATTAAAACTCAACTGATAGGAGTGTTTATTCTTTCTACCGAAATGTTTCTTTTAAAAGATAATTCCCCACTAGAGCTTAGCAGCATGAGAAACACAAATCATTTTTCTCATTGCTGAGGGCTTTTAAAGTTGTGTTTTTCCGTCATGTGTGCTTGTTGCACCCCGGTCACTCGGTACTAATGAGACAGTAAGACAGTAACTAAATCTAAACAGACACATATGCACAAGTTTCCATGTTTATTCACTCAGCGAAGTGTTTTGAGGGAAAGATAAATGACGTAGGCAGTTGTTATGGAGTTACTGAATGAACCCAGCACTCCCCTCCTTTGCTTCTCAATAACAGTTGAAGAGAATCATCGCTGCTAATTGGACTCTGAGGCATTACTGTAGTAGACAGCAACTGAGCTTGTTTAAAAACCCCACTTACCAATGAACTCCAGCAAAGGAGAACAGACAGAGATGTAGAGGGAGAGAGGAGTCCCACTCTGACGAGCGCTTTCCCTTGGTCTGATGCCTGGCCTTTTTTTTGTTTGTCAAACTTTGGCTTTGACAGGTCTACCCGGGGAATAGATGTGTGTTTGCAAACTCCCAGCACACTGCTATCGTGACAGTTGTGTTATAATTTCGGTACTCTGATGGCTGCTGTCATGTCTCAGGAAGGCAACATGCATTTGTAGATTTTTTAGAGTTTCCTGGGAGGCAAAATGTAAGACATGCTGTACCTAAGAGAAAAAAGCGAGACGGCGCGGTGATATGAGAGTCACTGCCCTTTTTGAAACTTAAAGGTGTGATGTGCAAATGTGCAACTGTAAATATTAAAAATAGGGTTTAATATAAGCCTTAAAATCTCAGATACAGTTTTGCTTCTGCACTCTGATCTTTCCGTTAGAGCGCTGCAGTTGCACACACCCAGCGCACAATCATGTGTGAGTTCCAGTTTGGCTGAAGTAGTCCAGTTTGGCTGTCGTGGAGGTCTTTAGCCCCAACCTGAACCTCCTAAAAGCAACCCTGGGGGTGACAATGAGCTCAGATTTCCCTGACAACACACAGCGTGCTGGTAGCTGGAAAGGAACCAGACTCTGGGGGGAAACAGCCCATCTTTCCTCTGGCAAGAATAGACGGAGGCTTGCATTCCCTCAGGTTCTCGTGGCCTGAAGCGACAGATGGGAAGCAGAGCCGCGCCCCCCGCCCCCCACTCCTCATTCGCGGTGCTTTGTGGGTCAGCCCAGCCCTGCTCCACATCCTGCCTCCCAAATTGGTCACATCATCCTGCGTTGAACTAGCAGACTTGTGTCACCTCTCAGTCACAACTCGCGAGTGATGTTTATCCTCGTTTTCCCCCCTCTCCCTCCCTTCTAAGGCAATTTTCCACATCTCTCATTCATCTCAACCCCTGCACAGTGCATTCCTCACATCACCCCCGTGGGCATGACAATCCTCATTATGTTTTCATGCCATGCTCTCTCCTTCTCTTACTCTCTCTCTCTCTCTCTCTCCCTCTCTCTCTCTCTCTCTCTCTCTCTCTCTCACTCCTTTGCCCTTTCCTTTGTTCTTCTTGTTCCCATGGCATCCTTTTTCATTCCCTGTTTCACAAAACAGGCAAAACAAAAAAAAAAAAAGCTATCTTGGTGGAGAGGTTTAAGGTGGAAATATTAAGAGCACGTGAAATCACTTAAATGTGCTCCACCAACAGCGCTGTGATGAACATGTTATGCTTACAGGATTAAATTAATATTTGCCCCACAGTGCTGAACGCAGTGTATTTAGTGCTGACCACCTCCAAAGATTGATTGATGGGGCGGGTAACCACATTACCCAGATCAGCAGGTGAATACACAGAGCTCATAACGGAGAGTAATCCTGTACACGAAGACCATCTGTCAGCAGTGTGACTGCCAAACGCAGCAGGAGAGTTCGAGTGCAACTTTATTGAGCATATGTTTTAAGACGGGAACTTTAATAAACATTCACCTCGCTTACACGCCCGCAACAGCAACAGAGTGAACCGTCACACAGCAACCTGCATACAACTTGATGATGTAAAATCACCAGTCTACCAGTTTCCATCACCTCACTTAACTTACTGTGTAACCCCCAAACCCAGGGGAAGACCCACTCTCTCCTTTTTCCCTCACTCTATCTCTCTCTCTCGCTCACTCACTCTCTCTATTCCACTCTATTGCAGAGAAACACACAGAAACACACCCACAGCAACACAACAACTCACAAGTCGTTAGAGAAACCAACCCACTGAGACCCGGGAAACTGACCCATACAGGGTTTTTTTACAGCAGTGGAAGTAGTAGGGGGAAGCTGAGAGCATCGTTAAGTGCGGGTAGAGGAGGAAGGATGGAGGGTGGTGTGTGGTTTCATGTATGTGTGTGTGTGTGTGTGTGTGTGTGTGCATTGGGGGGCTGAACATTTTCGCCACTAGGGAGCCAGAGGCTAGAAGCAGCCTTGATTGGGTGGAGGAATGGCTAGATTCACCATCTGCAATCAGCGAGCTTCAAAACAACACCAGCGCTTTAATATATTAATTGCCTAATCACTCTTTTCAATGTCCTCCTTTCATCATAACGCCCGCTCCGATAACCCCAAACCAAACTGCTGGTGGGGAAGCCGGTCTGTGCTGAGAAATCTTGTCCCCCTGTTGTTTGAGGACGGACGGCCACAGAGCGTCTCCATGACTCCAGCTGGTTTCTAGACGGATCAGTAGTGCCGCTCAAGCACGCTCTATTTGCCTAGACCTGAGAGGGGAAAACGCTTTTTATGAAGACATTTTGGACCGGGGGAAGGAAAAAAAAACAAGCAGCGGGGCTGAAAATAGCCCGGGTTGGCTGCACTGCTCTGCACATGGTTTATTTATCCTGAGGATTAGTGCAGGTGACTTGAGGGCCGGATTCTGTATGGGCTGGAGGCGGGCTGGCAAAGGGCTAGCTGTGACTCAGACTGCTGGATGGGGTCTAGGAGGAGGAGACTGAGGAGGAATGATGCCGCAGTTTAGACCGCCGTGCGCCTCGGCACTCGCCTGACCCCAGATGTAGCTAATTGTATGTTTCCGGAGGTCGGTTTGGGAGACGCAAAGGTCTAGACAGAGAGGTTGGGCGGTGCAGTGTGTGTTTTGTATCAGCTGGGTCAGTTGAAATGAGCTGTGATAAATGATTTCACATCTCAAGGCTGAGAAGCAAAACACCATGCACATATAGACATGTTGGAGAGCTTAGGTTTGTTTCTCTGTCCAGTCAGACGCACACAAACGCACATGCACACACACACACACACACACACACACAAACAAACAAACAGCAATCGAAAATCCTGTGCTGTTGTCGGGGAACATGGACTGTAAACAGAGCTGAGTGATAGCAGACAAGGACTAAACCTGTAAACAGTGAAATAAGCCTACCATAGTACAAACAGGGCTGGCATACACAGAGGCAAGAGAGAGAGAGAGAGAGAGAGAGAGGGAGACAGAGAGAGAGAGAGATAATGAGGCAGGTGTTGGGTTTTTAGTCAACCGGCTGTCTTGCAAAAGGACCTGCTCTCAGGTCTTTTTTATGTAAACTCCAAGAGTGTGTACAGATGGGGCTCGGTGTCGGATGAGGTCAGGGAAACGGACGCAGGGCAGGATGAAGTGAGAAGAGACAGATGGGAGCAGTAGTAGTGACAGGTGAGGATGTAGACTGTAGCCACTGGAGGTGTCAGGCACGCAGACACCCAGCGCAGAGACGAGCCCGGCCTGAACCAGGCAAGGACAAATGGATGAAAGAAAAGGAGGAGAAGAAAGGAAAATGCGCTGGAGGCACGTTATTTAGAACTGAAATGAAGGTTATAATGGGCTGACTTAGAATGGAGAGTCGGCGGGAGATAGAAACAAGTGGGGAAAGGGAGCACTCTCCCGGCACGTTGTAGTATTCTGAGAGTAGTTTAATGAGTCATTTATTTTAATTAATATGCGGGCTGATCTTGGTTAAATGTAATCTGCTCCTATTAAAGGTTTTATTATAGTCAGAGGGAAAACTATTGAGAAAGTAGGAGACATTCATTTTTTAAAAAGAAAGATCAGACAAAGGTGCACACATGCATGCACGCACATACAGTACGCACACACCTACACACACACACACACACACACACACACACACACAGATAAACTGCTGTTGCAGGAGGCAGTGGCATTCACAACAACAACAGCCGTCCCCTGGGAGAACAGCCTGGAAGACTGATTAGTATTTCCTGGATGTGCCTTTGCACTTTATATCAACCTCAGACTGGCATTTCCACCGCTGTTACTGAGCTAATCAGTTAACCAGTCTTGGCCTGCCGCCTGAGTTTAAGGAACATTTCTTTCTGTTGTTTTTACTGTTTAATGTGTCTGTGGAAAATAACAGCATGTCTGCAGAAATAAGTGGCAGGAGTCACAGTTCAGTGGCTGATGGCTGTTGTGTGCTGTGTTTGTTGATTTGTTGAGAGTCAGACTCCTCAGGATGCTGCACTTTCTTGATTATCGCCTTGATATTTCTGCTTACTACCTGGAATACAATGCAGAATAACAGCAGAGTCAGGAGAGAGACAGAAAGTGACTTATTGGGTGACAGAAAGGAGGAAATGGAAAGCAGGAAGGACCTGGTGGTTAGAGAGACAGCAGTGTCCAAAATAAACTTTTTGGCTCACTTGTCAAGGGCTGGGAAACTAAAAACAAAACTATATATATATATATATATATATATATATATATATATAGTGTCCAAAATAAACTTTTTGGCTCACTTGCTCACTCACTTCTACAATAGATCAAATATGTAATTCATCATGAAGTACAGCAGAATTCAAATTACAAGAGCATTTTGTGTACCAGTTAAAGTGTGGCAGGTGACCCTTATAGAACAATTGCTACCATCATCTGGTGCTTGCCATGTGTTAATATCACACCCTGACTGTAAGGTCACGGGTTGGATCTCTGCACCAGCCAGTGTGTCTGTTCCCCTACCTGCCCCTGCTCCCTGACCCCTCTGGTGAAATACATGTGTGTGTGTCTCTGGGATACGCAAAGAAACAAATTCCTAATTACACTTTGTATAATATGGTGATTGAACTGCTGTAAAATTCCCAAAAAAGGTCATTTTGGCTCAAACTCAAAAGGACGGTGTGGTGTCTATGTGAACAGCTCAGCTCATTTCTCTCATGTTGCCCAGGATGCTCTTCTTTGCTCACTTACTGATTACTCATAATGACGAGGGCTATCCCTTAATGATTTGTGCGTGTGTGTACGTGTGTGTGTGTGTGTGTGTGTGTGTGTGTGTGTGTGTGTGTGTGTGTGCATGTATTTCAGTGTCAGTGTTAAACTGTATAACAGACAACCATACACCATAATTTACTCCAGCTGACCTTTGTCTGTGAAGCTGCATTTGAATAAGCTAGTATTCCTCTTTGCTATCTAATAACTTTGTACCACTGGCAGATGTGAAGAGCCAAAATGGCTCTGGAGTGGTACTAAGGACAAGCTTTTAATTACCGTCTGATTCAGACCTGATGAGTGGACTCGAGCCCATCACAGATGTAAATTGATCACTTCCATTATCAAGGTGAAATACAAACAAAGCAAGTGGAAAAAGGATCTAATCCTCCCTCACTGATCTGTTCATTCTTCTTTTACTACGTTTACCTCCCACACACTCACAACAAAATATGATGCAATCCTCTTTACATAATGAAATGAAATTAAACTCATCACTCATACTGCTATGCATTGACATTAGGTAAAACAGGCATTACCACTCAGTGACTGATGTTCAGACAACCACCCTAAATAGAGGACATCAGTCACCGCAGCAGGCAGCCAAGGTTGGGAATGACAGGTATATCTGAAACAGCAAATTGGCTTTTCTTTTGTTGTTTACTCTCTGCTGGTCATTGTTTTTCTGCTGCTCTGATAAGTAGAGCGGAGCTGAAGTTGAAGCCGAGGCTTTGTCAGGCTTGTTTTCTGGCCCGGCTCTCTCTCTGTGTCCTCTGCTTGACAGGGACACACCTGTTTAAGGTGGCAGCAGTAACTTATTATGCTCCTCCAGTCGGCAGTCTCTGGTGCCTGCTGCTGCTGACTGCCCTGCAGGGGCTTGCTGGTCCAGCCTCAGCCACTCGCCCACCTCAATAACATTTTTGTGCTCAATTAGGGACCAGGCAATATGTTCGCAGTCGGAGCAGTAGACAACAAGGTTGATCGGACGGTGTGTCGCACTCATAGACGCCCTCAGGTCCTAATTACAGCGCTATCCTCTAACAGGACTCAGAGTCTCTGCCTTTTAACCTCGTAAGCAGCCTTCTGGTTTACAGCACAGCTAGAGCTCGTCTGCAAACTGATCGCTGCCAGAAAGTCCACAAACCTCCCCGGCTGACCAGCTATTAATAGATTCAATCTGATCTTTAAATCTTCCAGACAAATGTTAAAGAGCAGATGAATGTAATTCTTGATCCCAAATTATCGTTAATTGAAAACAGAGATAGCACTGCTCATAATGTATAGCATACTAAGAAGAGTTGTGTGTGAAATAAAGGTTAATTAAAATAGCAAATTAAAAAAAAGACAATTACCTACTTATGCAAGGCCACATAGCAATCACATTACTCCTTATACTTGGAAATTATTTTTGTGGCCTGATGGACCCACTCATTATAACTCTATTGTTGCTTGGTAACAAGGGGTTGATTGCATGTGTGTATGTGTTTGCATGTGTGTGTGTGTGTGTGTGTGTGCTTAAAGAGTTATCAGCGCCCGGCGTTATCACCTCTGACACCTTATTAAGGACAGTGTTGTTTTAATTATACACTGATATCAGCGAGCGGAGATAATTTTGAGTGGCATGCATTGTGTGTTCTATTAGCGTTTAAAGACTGACAAATGATTTTGCGGAAGTGGGCTGTTCGAGTTCAGATAGGGAAGAGGGAAGAAAGATGCATAATAAGTAACAGAGGCTGGTCGAGAGACACGGAGAGAGAGAGAGAGAGAGAGAGAGAGAGAGAGAGAGATGAAAAGAGAGATGGAGGCGGCTGAGAGAGAGAGAGAGAGAGAGAGAGAGAGAGAGAGAGTCAGAGAGTCAGGGCCAAGCAGTGGTTTAGATGTAGACAGACAGCGAGATTACTGTTGCACTTGAACGCTCAGGGAATGTAAATGGGGTCAAACTGAACTGCATTTTAGGATATATGTCTCTAAGAGCTATAAGCCTGCCAATTGAGGCTACGCTGTGAGAGCTAGTATTGATTGTAAAGAGGATAACACTACACTACCAGGCTTGATAAATCATGGGTGGAAAACAACTGATATGTTTCCCAGACAAAAAACTCCCTACTTTATTCATAATCGTCCGCCCTCTTCCTTCAGGAGGACTCGGTTGAAGCCTTCCAGTTCCCCACAACCAGCCGTTTCCTTGAGTGAGCGTTGCAGCTATACTTCTGCATCGGTATTAACGGTCTCAGTGTTTGACGCTGGCGTTTTCAGCAGACGTCGAATTCAAACTTCCCCTCCATTTGAGACCTACTTCAGTTTAATTGGAGCGTCACACGCAATTCAAAATGTCTATATGTAGATGCAGGAGAGAACGCTGCGTGTTTTTCTCTCTTTTGACACCGCTCTGATTTGTGCAGCAAAGCAAGCTGAGGCTCTCATCAAGTCATGTAGTGTATTTCAGTGAAACGACGCCAGCGCTATGAATGATACCTCTCATTAGCTGTGCTTTAGCTGTGCAGACCTGAGCTGAAGAGAACATTTCAGTGCGATGTTGGGTTTCTTTTTTTTTCTCTCCCTGTGTACTGTGAAAAAAAGCTGTAATTACAGAAGATAAACAAATACACACGTGCGCACACAGGCATACACTAAGTGTGTGGAACAAGAGACCCGTGGTAAGATTGGTGTTAGGATCGCAGTGCGTTTCTGTCTGAATGAGCTGTTGGTCAGGTCAGCCTCCTTTGAGTCCTTTGTAGGTCACCATGGCAACCTCAGCTTGTTAAGAGGTTGCACAGTGTCTGCCCTGACCCTCAACTTTTACACTACACTGTGATTCACTCACTGAAAGCCCAGTGGGATTTTCAAAATGAGCCAGTTCCAAGTAAAGGGAACCAGAAAAAACGTACAATAGCTGACGGCTTTATTCCTGTGGATAAGACTTCCATCACCTATAATTGAAAAGAAAAGAATTGAAATCCATTATAGCCATTCTAGAGAGCAAATCTGGAGAAATAATTTATAACAGCCAACCATTTATAGATGCAAATCAATTTCAGATCCATTTGTCTCAGAGTGGTGTGCCTCGGCGCTCATAATTGCTCCTCTCTATTGTGCACTGGTAGTGAAATATTGTTGAAATGCTCTTTTGATTTTCAGCGCTTCCAATTATTTTTGAATGCGTTGTGAATGGAGCCAGATAGTTCAGCCATTTCATTTTACCCTTAGTCTTCCTCACCGGTCCACACTCACATACATCAGCTGTGTTTTCCCTCCCTGTCTTATTAGTGTGACTTTCACATGGGACCATTTCCAGCTTTAAGGCGCCACCTGTCACCACTGTTTTGACATACTTTGCAGCTGATTCCACTGTGCTGATGATTTCTAGCCTGAACACATGGCTCTCCATAAGCTACAATATTGTATTGAACCGGCAGTGCTCTTTCGAAAGTCTGTGTCAGTGTGTGTGTGTGTGTGTGTGGTGTGTGTGTGTGTGTGTGTGTGTGTGTGTGTGTGTGTGCGCACGCGTGCCCGAGGATATATCTTAAAATGCTGTTCAATTTGTCTGCCTTTGTGCCTGTTTCTGTATGTGTGTTTATTTGTGTGTTTCCATGCATATGTAGCCTCTGTGTATGTGTATGTGTGTGTGTGTGTGTGTGTGTTTGTGTGTGTGTGTGTGCATGTCTGTATGTTTATGTGCAGTGTATGTTCCCTGTGGTGCGTGTGTCATTGCCTGTTGTCCTTTTCTCTCTGGCAGAACGCAGCAGGGAGCCTGAGTCTTCTGCTGTGTGTGTTCATTTCTCTGGGCGTGTTCAGAGTCCTCACAATAACCACTCACCCCCCCCAGACACACACACACACACACACACACCCTCCACCTCACCCAACCAAAGAAACACACACACACACAGCGAGGCAAATAAAAAAGTATTGATTCTTTCTTTAACTTCATGCCTTTGTCCAAGTTGAACGATTGTGTACCACACAAAAAAGGATGGCAGATGGTGGCTGATTCCTCTTGAAATTTGTACTGTAAAACATTTATTTTCTTTTAGTTTCTCCAGAATAGAATTAGCATAAAATCACAGCTGGCCAGAGGGTATGGACATGTAAGCTACTGATGAAGCTTGTCCTGTTTGGTAAAATGTGAAGAAATATTAATCAGAATAACTTTTCAAACTTATCTGCTAATATAGTTTGAGCAGTGCCTGAGCTGGAGCTTGATAATGTCTTTACATGCTTTGATAAAACTCCCTAACGCTAATTTACTATTCAATTGATGGAGGACTCACAACAGATAGGGCATATAGTTTTATGCTGTTTCATGGTCACTGCAGCTGCAGTAATATATTAAAAAATAGTGCTGCCTGCTTAGTTAACCACTCATTTAATTAGGCCCTAAGGCTGCTGAATTAGTCTGACCGAGATGTTGCAGTTGTGTCTACTGTATTATATTCATGCACTGAACTAGATATTTAGTCAAACTGAAAGATAGTGACATGTTGACCCGTATGTGTGTTTGTGTGTGTGTGTGTGTGTGTGTGTGTGTTATCTTGCCTCCCAGCTTGAATCTTCCTTTGCTGTCGCTTTGAGATTGGGCAGGTAGTGACGGCATGAACACTGCGTGTTTGGGAGTCGGAGTTGCTTACATCCACTATCTGGGAAATGAATTAATCTCTAGGTGTTCAGGAACAGCATGTGACAGCCTGGGAAATCTAAAGCCTCAGCGGATTTCTCTCAGTAGAGTGTGAAATTTGTCACACGAAGGAGGTTCACTCTAGGGGAAGAGCTGCAGGGCCTTTTTTCCCTCCTGACAGTTTTCCCGCCCTGCAAACTGCACCAAAAAGTAACAGAAGTCCCTGTAATGAATGCATTCATTAATTGAGGCTCGTCCCAACCTTCCCTGGCTGTGGGTGGTATTTTGGGAACAGCGAAATGAAAGACATTTGATGAAAGAGGGGGTTTGTTAGCTGCAGAGAAGCGGAGAGGTGCTGTTCTCCAGCAGGAGAGTGTGCTCCAGCAGAGCCTCTATCTGTCTTTTGATGTTTTCTTATTAATGAGGGTGATGGCTTCCTCCTTCTCCTCTGTCGGGATGCAGTCCCTGGTGATCAAATTGGCCGGTAAACAAAGCCTCGGGGCTGGCTGCAATGGCTCCTGCTGTCCAGCCTCCAGCCCGGGGCAGATCTACTGTATGGGCTGGTCCCAACTCATAGCTCAGAGGGGCTTGGCTGCTTTATTAAAGCCACTCAGATAGTGAATCATAGAGCTATTCCTAAAATAAATCTATGAGCACTCTATTGTGCAACTAGACTACTGTGTGTGTGTGTCTCTGTGTATATATGTTATATATGTACATATGTCATGTATCATCCATCTGTGTATCCCCATTGTGCATCTAGGCATGTATATACACTATGACCCTCTGACATATTACCATATGTCCATGCGTGGTTTTCCTCTCACCACAGTACATACCGTACCTGACTTATTCATGCAGCCTTTTCCCAGGGATCTGTCAAAGCGTTGTAAAGCATGCACAGCATTCCTCGATGTAAAGTGCACATTTTGCTCAGCTCCCGGCTCACAATAGGAGCACAAAGGCACCGCTGCACCTTGGCAACACGGAGCGTCACGACCGGTTGGGGGTTCTTGCAAAATTGGATTTGATTTTACTTATTTAGGCTACTTTAGACGGTGTATAAAAAGTAATTAAAAGCCATCTGAGCATGAAACAATGAAAGCAATACACAATTTCATTAAGTGGTTGAAGACGTTATCGATTTAAGTCTGTATAAATTATTAGAAAAGCCAGGATACGCAGAGTGCAATATGCGACTTCAATCGCCGTCTGAAGTCGTTACTGAGTTACAGTCAAGTGAAATGTTCAGTGACAGACTGTGTGGCTTTCCTGAATGAATTTTCTTCCATCCTGTTGGAAGGTGATTATGGCTCATAATTATGCATTGCGTTTATTAGACATGCAATGAAGAGACTTGCACACAAACTTAAACATTCAAATGAACACACACATACAGGCAGACAGACACACACACACACACACACACACACACACACACACACACCCAGGTGCTAAGAAACACACATCACACAAAAACATATCACAGCCTTTTATACAGTATATAATCATCAGTAATTCACAGCTAACCTTTCATCTTGGTCTCAACAGGGTGTGAGGAAGCAGCCAGACAGAAACATAATCATCTGACTCTGGAAACACTCAAACAATCCTGTTTTAAACTCTATCAAAATGACCGCTCATTATGAGGCACCACTCTAGGCATAAGTGCAAGGTTCGAAGCCTTGTTCATATGCGGGGAAGAGAGACTGCTCTTAAACACAGAAAAAATGATGTTGGAGAAAATATTTGATCTATTCTACTGGACAGAGGCCAAAGGAAAGTTCTGATTCTGGTCACAGGTCTCACCTGAATTTGTCTCTTGAAGACACTTGAGAACATTTGACTATCACTTTTGTTTCTACTTTCCTTGCCATACAGCTGCTATAAATCTGCTATGTCTGCTTTTCTTACCACACCCAGGTCGAACAGCCTTTTGCTAATGTTCTAAAAGGACAGAAGGATTCAGAGAGGCTCTGTATAAAACAAGGCTGCATTCACACTTTGAGCCTCGCAGTTCGAGTTAATCTCATAGATTGACCCTGCTGAGATTCTCTCTGCCACTAAAAAAGCCCTCTGCTGTAGCAGGGCATACTATTGCCTCTGTCCTGCCCCGCTGACTTGGCCCGGGGCTGTTTATCCCTTGATGTTTACTCAGCTGTGCGTGAGGAGAGGGCGATGCATGCTGGAGTCAGCGCAGCTAGCTGCTGTGATGGCCTCTCTGCCTGGCTTCTCTCTCTCAGCAGAGAGCGTGGGTTCTGCACAAGGCCGGCACAAGCAGGCAGAGATTTGTAGGCGATGACGATGATTGAGAGACGGAGGGAATAGACAGGCAGAGGAGGTATTTGCATCCCATATGGATTTGTCATGTGTTAGCACAAGGGATGAGTCGGCTGATGTAAAACAAGTGGAGGGGGGAGCAATGCTATATAGTACACATGTACTGTATTCCTGGATTAATGTCAGCATGTCACATTGTGCAAGTAGTGACAATTGTTTTTAAACATAACAACTGTCATATTATGTACATATCATTTGTGCCAGCCAACATTACTATGCATAGCACATATTGTAGATATGCCAAATGGAATGAAATGTACTGTATAACTGCACTGTATAACCGGCTGATAGTGAATGGCTTAGTCCTCCAAGCAGCTATTTACCATATCACTCAATTCTAATTTTGCTCACTTGGGGGAGAATTACTGGGTGCCTGCTGACTGCGAGAGATTCTATAGAAAATTGAACAGTTTTGACTGAGTGTGAACTGGCAATCCAAACACATTTGCTGTCTGAGATCCAAATCCACAAGACTATTTACATTATTCACCAAGAAGCCTCGGTATAGAGGGCGTTTCAAATTATCATTTCAACTGTAATTTAGAGCAGTCCTCCTACAAAATGTCCTTCTCTCTCCATTTTGGTAAATAGTGGCCATAGGTGGGAGTATTACAAGGACTTTTCCTCAAGGCTCAGGCTATTTCCTTTCAGTGTGTGGTGCCACTGCAGGTTGGTCCACCATAGAAACCTGGGATTGTATTAAACCAACAATTAGTTGTCCTTGGTGACAGGCGCTGGCCTGCAGGCTCCGCTGCCTCCTCTTGATCAGCTATTCTGTTGTTTTCTTGTGAATCCCTTCTATTTTTTTCCCCTCAGGAAAGGTTTCTCGTTATTCTCCACTGATTTGGATCCCACTGTGCCACAGCATGGCAGAATGATATGAATAGCATGATGTAGCAATAATTTGTAAACCCTATCTGTTATAGGGCTTGCTTGTTGTTTTTGAACATTTCAGATGCATTCAAGGGGATTTCACCGACACAGTATCCTCGCCCCTTCACCCCTTTTTGCCTCCTGGGTGTTTTGGCCTTGCCTTGCGAAGCCTTGCCTGATTTAACCTTTAACTCAGATTCACTCTGTCATTCTGGGATAGTGCTAAGGTCAGCACAGTCCTGATTTCAGAGAGAACTAGCACTCCAAGGCATATATAACTTAAGTGAATACACACTTCCATTTTTCTTCATATGATATGCTCCCCACCCTCTCTCCTTATAGCGGTGTCCCTCACCCGGTGCTATGATGCTATCGTCTCTGAAGGTGATAGGTACTGAGAGCCCGGACGGTGTCTGGGAATAGGATGAGAGGAGAGGACTGTCTCTACTGGCCTGTGAAATATTCATCAAACGGAGCGGGGGGTGGGGGGGGGCTGGTGGGGTAGTGCAGCAGGAGAAGGAGAGGAGTCCACAGGGAAAAGCACATCATAGTTCAGAAGACACAGGGGAACAAGGGAAGAGCGATGCAGACCGGGGAGGAAGGGAATGTAGGAGGGAGAGAAGCATTTTCATTGTGTGGGAGCTGGTGGATAAAATCCCAAATATAATGGATAAAACTGCACCTCTCAATAGCAGGAGGAGTTTTATATTATTTCGGCTGTAAAGCAGCGGGATAGCAGGAAAGCAGCTGATAATGTTTTGCCAGCAAAATTGAATTTTTACATTTAAATTGATTTCAGATGAAACATGCTCATTTCTTGCAAGCAGGCAGCACTGGAAAAAGTTTGACTAAGAGGTCCTTTGCCCTGTTTTCTCCTCTATTGTCAATTATGTTGGAGGACTTGCTGTCCTAACCCATTAAGTGATCATTACGCAGCCCTGTCCCGCAGCCGGCAACGCCTCAAGGTGTCATCAAACAGTCAATGCTTCGGACATGATGTTCTTAATTTGCATGATCAATTCACACTCATTATTCTGACTTTGACCTCCAGAAAAAAAATGTGTCGGATAAGCCTCTTTACAGTTCTGCAGGATGCCGGTTAAAGAGTTTTAAATTGAAAATGAAATTGTAGTCAAGATGGATAGAAATCTGTCACTTCTCATTTTTCACTTTCCTGAACATTTCGGTTATACAGAGAGATAGCTGATGTCCAGGCAGTCGACATCTCAGTAGAGTTTTGTCAGTGCAGGATGGCCTACAGTCTTCCCTCTCTCTAATTAAAGGACAGAGTTACTCCATGGCAGCCCTTTATTTATCCATTCTCCCTGCGGTCCATATTTGTTTACCTCTCTTCTTGACTTCTTCTTTATTTTGACAACCGATGATTGAGGGTCTGATTCTATGTTCTGGGCATCATTAGTACACACAGATGCCGCTGCGCCTCTGGCTCTCACTCCCCTACCTATGGTTTATCTTCTCTTTGGAATGGCTCTTTTGTTCTACCCAGCGCTGGTTATTAGCTTAGTGACTCAGCGATTCATCCAGAACCAAACAGAAGAGGAGAGAGACGGTGTGGGTATGATGCTTTTATTCTTGAATTAATTTTGGCCTTTGTGCTTACATGACTGATTGGACTCCAAGATCACCCATCACCAAGAGTTTATACTGTAATCAATCACCTGCACAGGAACCACAGCCAGCGATGGCTTTGTTGACATGTTTGGGCGGTTTATTCTGGTTTTAAGACACAAAGTGGGTTATCTGCTTCTTTATGCAAGTGGGTCTTCAGTATTAGTCTGTGTGCTTCTTTTTTTCATAAAGCCCATTTACATATGAAGTTACCTTTTACTTTACCATTTTCCAGATTTTTCAGATGAATTGAAATTCTTGCTGCATCACAATCCTAATTATAACAGCTGTGCAATGGGAGGATAAAAGAAATGCCAAAAACTGATTATATGGATACCTTCTAGTATCGGTCACTGTGGGCTGCTGGCTGCTTGCTGTTGCATTTAAATCGCATGCTCCCAGTGATAGCTGTTTAAGCGAGCAGCATAATAACTGAGAAAGTGTTTGCACTTTACCGAGACGGCTTTAAAGTCTTTGAAAACATTCCCATAAAACAACAGAGCGCTAATGGATTGAACTTACCCTGCTGAGACATCTTTTAACAGCTCACAGATTGCAAGACTGTATTAAGACCTCTCTAAATGGATGGGAAAGTGCAGGGATTTGTGATTTAGGGGATGTTTCAAACTCTGCCTTGGCTCTAAATACAGACGTAATTATGTGCATAATGATTAATTACAGCAGAGCACTGTTGAGTGCTTTTCAATACCTGGGAAATTCTGTATGAGTGACAGCTTTATTGATCACGGAGCTCCGAAGATTATAGCCCGTGTAAACTCCAGTCCTGAAGTAGTGTACTTGATTCCCAGCGTGGAAAAGAGGATTTATTCTTGTTGTGAAGTCCCTTTAATAGTGTCGGTAAAGTGTGAAAAGTGTAAGTGTCTGTAACAAGTAAGCTGAACTTTCTCTGTAGATGTTACCAAAAAAAAGAAAGAAAGAAAGAAAAAGAATAAAAAGACGAAGCTATAAGCTCTGTCTTTATTGTAAGACTCATTATCTTCCATATGGATTCTGCTGCAGAGAACTTTTCAGATGTGCACAATAATTTATTCATTCATCATGAACATGCGGAACAAGTTAACGCAGTATGCATGCCGTGCAGAAATTGTACATGCTACATGTTTGATGTCATTGTTCTTACCGCTTCTGTCACACACAAGATGAAAAACAAGCGTTGGCTGACATCTCCTCACATCCATTTATTGATCGAGATGCAAGTGAACATCATACACACATGGATTTATGTAATGATTCATTTATTTATAAAGTGCAGGCGCTATATGACCTTACACGATCTATTCAATTATAGATAAGAGGCAGACACTTTCTGATAATCAGTTTAGTTGTGCAGTTGTTCAACATTCTGCAGTATGAGTGAAAAGCTGTGAAGGAGACATACTGTAGGTTGGTGAAGGCAGAGAGGAATAAAGCACAGGCAGACTGGGTAGTTTGACCAAGGATGCGCACTGTGTGATTTTTCACTTTGCGTGTTTTCTTCCACCGAATCTGAAACATTTTATTCAGGGTTTTTCAATACGTTTCAATGTGGGAAACATGTTATTTGTGATCTCCTGTGCCTTCCATTTGCCTTTCTTTAAAGCACAGAATGGATTTTCTGTGGAGGAAACTCAGATTGATGTCTGGTCCTGTAATCAACAGTCTCTCGCTGACTGTATGTGATAGATGGCAGAAATGTATAACTGCCCTTGGCAGGACCCAAACTCTCTCAACAATTATTTGGTTGGTTTGTTCCTTCTAATCACAGATATGTCATGTTGTGCCATAACGCTGAACAATAGTCTGCTCCGAGCGTCAGCAGCAAAACTCCCCCTCTCTCTGTCTCTTTCACTTTGCATCCTTGCTCTCCATTGCTCTTTGCTCTCCCACTCTCTCACTCATTCTCACAGCATGGTTTATGTGCCTCACACAACACTAAATGCTCTGAAGGAAGATAAAGTCTTCATCAAAGAAAGATCAATATTGATACATTTCTGTAAACTCTAAATTACAAATGTCTAGCCATGTCTGTTTAGACATGCCAGATGGGCTTTGTTGGAGTCTCACATAGCTTAAATCTAACATCTGTGCCTTGGCTTTCCTTAAAAATTAAGGCAGCCTTCTTCTTGGCTGGGATGCTTGGTCTCCATGGTAACATCAGGTCCATTATAAGTGCCATAAAGAGCATGCGAGGGAATGTTAAATCACCAGTCTGCCAGTCTCCATCACCTCACTGAGCTTATTGTGTAACCCCCAAACCCAGGGGAATACCCCCTTTCTCTCTCCTCTGTCTCTCTTTCTCTTTCACTCTCCTTGTCTCTCTCTCTCTTTCCCTTTCTGTCACATACGCTCTTTCCCTCTCTACTCTCTCTCTTACTCTCTCTCTCACACACATACACACACACACACACACTCACACACACACACACACACACTCACACACACACACACAGAAATTGAGTCTAACACTGACCCCCAGTGGATAAGCACTGTTAAGAACTCTAGCAGGCTGAGAAATCTCCTTGCCAACAGAAGTGCCACTTTTGGAGAGCTGTGTGATTTTTTATTCTGATGTGTCTCTCAGGTCTTCACCCGCTACGGGAAGTGTTACACCTTTAATGCTGGGGGTGATGGACGCCCTCCACTCATCACCACCAAGGGAGGTATGGGTAATGGACTCGAGCTGATGCTGGACATTCAGCAGGATGAATATCTGCCTGTCTGGGGAGAGACAGGTGAGGGGAAAAACATTCAATTCATTCAGTCACTGGCACTGCAGCGCTAACCTGGTTATCTGTCCGTTTCTGTCTCTCTCTCACACTCTGTCACAGTGTGTGTTTGTCTGCTTCTGCATGTGTGTGTGTGCATGTGCTTGTGCATGTGAGCGTTACCCCAGCTCACACATGCCTCATGGTGTGCTACGCGGTCACACAACTCCTCTAAGTGTCTGGATTCATTAGTGAAATAACTCTTGAAAGGTGTGCGGCGCTGATCCCGAGCCTCTTCTCCCCGCAGATGAGACTTCGTTTGAAGCCGGGGTCAAAGTTCAGATCCACAGTCAGGATGAGCCCTCCTTCATTGACCAGCTGGGGTTCGGAGTGGCACCTGGGTTCCAGACATTTGTGTCCTGCCAGGAACAGAGGGTACGGCTGTAGCATTCAGATGAGGAATCTGCATCTAGCTTTACCGATTACAGAATACATTTGAAATCACTTATAAGGGTTATATATTTTTACAGACAGGCTAAAATTCATTTTGATTTGATTTGCCTATTTCTTTCTTGTGTTCACCTGATTTATTCTTCTGTAACCGGCAGCAGCCTTGCTTTTGATTCATGTGTGGCATTTTTGTTGTTTATCTTATTTGCTTTTATTTACTGTTGTCTCGCTGTTTGTAAAACACTTTTTAACTTCTTCCCTTTGTGTTTTCAAAATGCCATATAAATTGCATCTATTATTTCTATCACTGTATTATATTTTTTGACTTGAAAGTATCAGCAACACTATTAGGAAGTATGGTAATACAGTGGCTTATGTTACACAGTCTGCCTCCTGTGTAATTGCTGTGATGTGGTGTATGATGTGTGTTTGTTCCAGCTGATATACCTTCCCCCACCCTGGGGAGACTGTAAGGTGACTCCCATGGATTCAGACTTCTTTGATAGTTACAGCATCACAGCCTGTCGTATCGACTGCGAAACACGCTACCTGGTGGACAACTGTAACTGCCGCATGGTGCACATGCCTGGTAGGACACTGAGCTTTAGCTGCTGAACCTTTGCACTGTATCAGAATTACACAATCTTTTAGTGAATACTTAGTGTAGGTGCTTTTTAGATAAAATCGTGCATATGGAAGACATGGGATATTTCTCTGGTATTAGTCCTTTTTGCTTTGCCTGCAGGCGATGCGCCCTACTGCACCCCTGAGCTGTATAAAGAATGTGCTGATCCGGCTCTTGGTAAGTAAGAGGCCTCTTCCATGCCCTCTATGAATCTTATAGTAACACACACACACACACACACACACACACACACATCAATTCCGAGGCATCTGTAAGTCGCAGCCCCACTGATGTGTTGTAAAGGTAAAGCTGTGCCCTTTCGCTCTTGCCCCCAGACTTCCTGGTGGAGAGAGATAATGATTTCTGTGTGTGTGAGACTCCATGCAACATGACCAGATACAGCAAAGAGCTGTCTTTCGTCAAGATCCCCAGCAAGGCCTCTGCTAAGTACCTCGCCAAGAAATACAACAAATCTGAGCAGTACATTGCGTGAGTCTTTGCAATGCAAAAAGCATAGTCCTTTCTGACATTTTATCAGTCTAATTCAAAATATTGCCATTATAGATTATTGCAAAATGTATATAATGCACTTATAGGTCCATATCTGAGATGGCACATTAACTTTTTGACTTGACTGTTTTTCTCTCTGCAGGGAGAACATCCTGGTTTTGGACATCTTCTTTGAGGCCCTCAATTACGAGACTATTGAACAGAAGAAGGCTTACGAAGTAGCTGGGCTTTTAGGTATAGCTGTGTTGATAAAAGACTTCCATTCACCATTCTTCTGTGTTTTTTGCTGGATTCAATTATAGCAACTTATTTTCCATTCAGAAGATGTCTCTTATAAGCTTGTATTTTCTTATTCCAGGCGATATTGGCGGTCAAATGGGACTTTTTATTGGAGCGAGCATACTTACTATTCTGGAGCTGTTTGACTACATTTATGAGGTGAGACTTCTTAGGGCAAGATATATAATCATATTCCATGGTAGCAGTATTCGCTCTGATATTGTTTTTATGGGGACACATGCATGGTTGTCCATCTTCTCCCACTGTCTTTGCTGAGCCAAAACTGGCAGGTTGTGACTTCATTTGTTTCTGTCCTCTCAGGTGATGAAGTACAAGCTGTGTCGCTGCTCTGACAAGAAGCACAAGCACAACAACAACAACGACCAGGGAACCGTCCTGAGCCTGGACGATGTCAAGTGTCACGTCACTAACTTCCACTAGTTCTCCTCCGGCCGTGAGGAGGGGGCAGCCACACTCCCTCGTCTCCAAGTTGCGTCACGGACATTGTTCATCGCAGTGAGCCAGACTGCTGGTGCAAAACAGAGAATGTGTTTGAATTGTGCCTGGTTAAGGTTTGTGAGTGATGAGGTCTAAGCGGTGGCTAGAATAAAGGAATAGCCACACATGCAGCAGGACACCATGTGATCCATGTGTTATGATGAATCCCAAAATGCTACGTGGTCATCTGTAAACACCAGTTTAAGACATAATAACAGATACAGTAATTGGTGGCATGAACTAAACAAAGGTTCAGATGTAAAATCAGCTTTAGAAATCCCAACTATCTGCTGTTGTTTCTCATCTGTCATTTTGAAGAAATTGTTCTTAAAATCTTCTTAAAATCTTAAAAATCTTAAATGTGATAAAGTTGTGCTCCCTTCGAAACTGTCGAAACTTTATGATTTGAGGTCATTTGATGTGTTATGAATTTGCATGGCAGTACTGCATGTTTTTTCCAGTTCTGTCCTACTTATTTTATTTTTTATATAAGTCTAGTTTTACCGTTCTTTTTTCCCCACCTTTTTGAGTTTCTGGACTCTCTCCCATTTTCACCTACGATCCATTTCACATTCATGCGGTGCAACATCACCTTATCACAGTCTTCCCTTGGTAAGCCCCTTGCATCTCTCCCATATTCTGCCAATATACTACCTCATCTTGCAGGGTGGCAGGACCCTGAAGAATTCATGAGCCAAGCAAACATGGAATAACAAAACAGAAAATTCCATGTAGAGAAATTAGTGGAATGGAATGAAAAAAATCTGCCATTACAATATACAGTTATGTTGTATTTATGACGTACATAAATGAGCAAAATACTTTTTTTTTTTACCATGAAAAAGAAACAGATACACAGCAAAATTCCATGTACATAAAGCAGATAATGAACAAATCTTTAATAGCTCTTCTCCCTGGCCACCAGGTGCTACACAGAATTATTTGCCTAAAGTAGCCTTCAGTGACAATCATTGTATAGATCACAATATAATTTAAAATATATAAAGAGGTATCTCTCTCATGTCCTGCCAAACGTACGAAACAGAATTCGATGCATTATTTCTTGAGAATGTAATTACACACTTTTACATGTGGGCTACATGTAGATGCTGTTCATCAACCATCACATCTAAGGGATTTTACCTTTGGGGATGTGACAGTGGAAGATGAAACGAATACTAATCTGTCTTATAAATGTTTCGTTGAATGTGTTTTGCCATCTTCAGGGTGCCAGCTAGGTTGCATGTAGCACAGTAATGTAGCCTTCTAATCTGTGGTCCAACAGTGAGCAGTATATTGGCATGTTTGTCTACTGTGTGTGTCATCATTTGTCTGCGTGTATGGTTCAGTATTATGAGCATGTATATTCATGTGAGTGCGTGGATATATGTGTGCGTCTGTGTGTGTGCGAGTGTGTGTGTGTGTGTGTGTGTGTGTGTGTGTGTGTGTGTGTTCAATCTTGCCAGACACGAATACCACGTTCTCAATTTGATAAAGTCAAATTCCAAATGCTGCCCTCATATCCAAAACACTGTATCTGTTATCAGGTAGTCAGTAGCCGGCAAAACTTTGGGGAGTAGAAATGCATGTTTAAGGGTTTGTTCCATTTGCTATTTCTACGCTGAGGTCTAGGAGATTGTGTTTACAAAAATCAAACCATCTTACAGTATTCTGCTGGAATAGATCTACTTCCACTCATGCCCATTTAGTCAAGCTGGACGTTATTCTCAAAAGAAACTGAGACTTGTATAGTGTGTGGCTGTGTAGTGTTATTATCAAGCACAATCATACCATCAACTGTAAATTAATGTAAATACTGCAAGGACTATGGATAATAATCTTATTGTATTAGCATAGTCTCATCTGTTCAATGTTGTACTTGTTGTAACTACTTAATATAGACTAGCTACGTGTCCCAGTTCCATTTTTCTGTACATATGATGCCTATCAGTTTACATGTTTGCAGATGATTTATTTATCTAAGGTAACGACAGTGATAATTTATCTAAGATAATAAGAAAGTGTGAGGCTATTTCCTTTTTGTTTATATGGTTACAATCACAGCTGCTTATGCTTTAAAAGATATTTCTGTATTCTTCAGTAGACGAACATGGACAACCAGGATATTGTTTTCCAATGTCCAATCCATGAGGTCATGTATCCCAAAACAAGTCCTCTGTCTACCAGGCTTCAAGTTTGGTTTTTGTTTTTGTTGGATTTCGGTTGTTTTTTCATTTTCAATTTTTCCATTTTCAATTGAGATATCAAAGGAAGATATCTTAGTCTGGTGATGTTGATAGGTTATGATCTTGAAGCAGTTCTTATATTAAAAGATTAAATGCTAAATTTACAGAACTTTTATTTGCTTCAAGTTATTCTGTCTCATCATTTATACTCATGTTGGATTAACATTCAGAAGGGGGGAAAATATCAAAAGATGTACTTCTGCACTTTTTGGAAATACAAATTAGATTATCCAGCAGCAAAAATAGCAACTTCGCCTCATTGCTCTAATAATACTTTTCAGTGTATATCATTGACACACATTTCCACTTATTTACCATTTTTTCAGTCTATTTCAAACGCACTGCACCAAGATGCTGGGGTGACCGTGGCCTCATTAGAGCTTGCTACATCACTAACATATTCATATTTTGACAAAGTCACCCATGTAATCTTCAACAAGGCAAGTGAGGCTTGGGCCAAATATAACAACTTGCACATCATGAACTGTGGAGTGACAGTAGGTAAAGACTAGGGAAAACTTCAATGGGGGAAATACCCTCAGGAATGTAAATCCAGCTTATTAAAATATGACTACTAATACTCATGTATTTGGTACAAAATTGGGGGTCATATCATATAAAGCATAGCTGAAAATACACTTTTCAGTCAAGTGAGCTAAACTCTCTCAATTGTGCCGATACTAGAAACTAGACTGCTGAATCTGCTGTTCCACTTCTCTCTGTGTCCCCTTTTCTGACCGCTGTCCAACTTGCACAACAAGGTCCCTTTTGTTTGAGCCTCACAGACTGAATAATTTCTCCCACAATGATCTTTCTGTGATCGCTCTTATGACTTTTAATGTGTTACTGACATTATGTACAGTCGAATCAAGATATAATACATCTTATGAGAAGGGATATATGATTGGGGGGGGGGAGTCAGTAGAAATTTCATAGAAGGGTCTTTGCTTGGGGCTCAATAAACTATCTAGACTCACAGTGCTTTATCTCATTGTAATTACAAACTAGTCAGTGTAACAATGTTAGACTAGGCTGCAATATTGCATCACATCTCCACTTTTACTAATGTATAGAATTGGGGGAGGGGGAGCAGGAAATGAATAGTCATGATGACTTTGGAAAGAAACTGTGGTTAAGACTAATGATGAACAGTCATGAAAAGAGTGTGACTGTCAATGCAGCATCCTGACCTGATCCTGACCTGCTGTAACTGGGGATAAAGCATAGGGATATAGCCATATGCCCTACATGGCATGAGTGAGTGTGTGTGTGTGTGGCCAGTGTAAAATATTATTGAAAAAGCGAAAATAAGATGAAACATGCTTTGTGGGTTTTGTTTTCTTGCTTAACCTACACAGACATGCCCGGATATTTGCATCATACCATCAGCTGAGAGATGCAGATGTTTTTATGATGAAACATGAAGCAAGCCGGCAGAGTTCACGTGGAAACTTTTGTCCGATTTACTTTGAGCCTACTAACCCCTGCCAGCCTATCTGTCAGCCCAATGAATGAGCAGACTTGGCCGAAAACAGTGGGCGGGCCAGTGTCTCCCCTCCACAGGCCAATAAAACAAGAGGATTGCTTCGTTAGTTTATGCACTGACTGCATATCCACACCGCAGGTTTACCTCCAACCCAGTCATTGATTTACCACTTCACAATGGCAGCTCCGAAGAAAGTCTGCATCATTGGCTCCGGAAATTGGCAAGTTAATATGTTCATATTTGGTTGTGTAGACAGACGGCGTCTTAAAGCTGGCTACGCTGCCATCACACGATGTATGGGGTTGCTTGTCAACCCCATACATCGTTGCTAGCCAATTTAGCACGACTGAGCAAACAGCTAACGTTAAGCAGCGGTTAACTTAGCCGTATTTTCCGTAGAAAACAGGCTTGGCTTGCTAAGCTAAATGACGTTGGTTAGCTGGTATGCTAGCCAGTTTTACCTTTGATCATTCAGGGTCACATGCTGTGGAATTGTCTGAGCTTACAGAAAACCGACCACATGTCTCATTCACGATTATCAGGATTTTGTGGTCATGTAATTTAGCTAGCTAACTACTCTAACGTTAATCTATTAGCTAACGCTAACTTATAATTATGTCACATCACAATCATTGCTGTACTCGTTTGCTCATAATATATAGCAACACATTACACTATTGTCATCCAGCTGCTACTGTACCCTGCATTACTGGACATGGTGCATGCTAGCCAGTAACCCAGGACCCAACGCCAAACTCCATTCAAAAGTGGTGCAATGTAAAGTTGCCTTGTTTTTTTTTTTTGCAAATGTGCATACATGGCAGATATTAAATTCGGGCATCTCATGAATCTTTAGGGTCTTTTGGTAAATTCGGCATATAGTTGGTCAACCAAGCAGAACTTTATTTTAATAAAATCTCAATTTATATAATTGGTCCACACTGCTTGCTCCCGACAACCAGTCTGTATTGTAGTGGAGCTAGACTGTGGGAAATAACAAGGAAATTTATTATAAAGTTGCATTTTTCACCGAATGGGAGAGATAATTAGTAAAATGTATCGTATCACGTTTTACCGCTTATGTACATTTGCCAATATTGGCGAAGTGTCCATACAATAGAAAACAGAAATCGGGACTAGCTGGTCACACATTGGAGCTGATCTTGTGTGCTGCCTGTCAGGTGACTGTGGTTACCAGTGACTGCTGTACGTTTAGAGGCAAACATGCAAAAGCATTTGGGGTTTGTTTTGACAAAAGTCCACAGAAGTGCATCTGCACATGGTCTTCTTGCTGAGCAAACAACAGGTGTTGGTGATCCAACAGCTGCAGCCAGTTTGTAATGGTGCAGCGTTTGACAGTGAAGCATGTTGGTAGAAACACATGCAGTGCCAAGAATACTAATGAATTGGTGAACTAATCAGCATGATGTGAAAGCAGCCATCATGTGATAGTACGAGCTCTGTTAACCACTAAGACTACTACAGGATGTTCCCTTCTTTCACAAAAACCTCTCTGCTGATGATACATGGGTCTTTTAAACCCACACTGACAAAGCGTTTTCTTCCTACTTCCAAGCTATGTTTACACTCATTTAGATGTAGTGTGAATTGATTTTATAATTATTACTCCAAATCTTGTACTAACTTGTAACTGTTTTTACAATACAGGGGTTCTGCCATTGCCAAGATAGTGGGTGCCAATGCTGCTCAGAATTCAAAGTTCGACAACATCGTTAAGATGTGGGTGTTTGAGGAGACAGTGAATGGCCGCAAACTGACTGAAATAATCAACACTGACCATGAAAATGTGAAGTACCTTCCTGGGCACAAGCTGCCATCCAATGTGGTAAGAAACTGTTGGTTTCACAGGAAGGTTGCTCACATTTTGGCACCATTTAATCTAATGCAGTGAATCAAGTCATCTGCCTGTTGCTTTGCCTCGTTTAGTCCCAAATGTTCACTCTGGGATTTGGGTGCTCGGGGCATTTTGTGCTCCGACTGTACATATTATGCTTTGTAGCAACAGTTGTCCTTGAAACTCTAAAGGCTTCTTTCATCACAACCTTCACAATAGATTATTATAAACTAACTACTGTGAAATCAGTTTTCTGCATGTGGCTGGTCCTAGAGCAGTTTGTGTTACACCAGTTCTCAGGTCGGTTGCATCAGACTCCAGACTGTCATGTCTCCTACAATCCCCCTCTCCCCTACAGGTGGCTGTCCCAGACCTGGTGGAGGCCTCCAGTGATGCAGACATCCTGGTGTTTGTGATCCCCCACCAGTTCATTGGGAGAGTGTGTGACACCATGAAGGACAAGATAAAGACTGATGCACTGGGGATGTCCCTCATCAAGGTTAGACTTGTGACATTGTTCTCTGTTACTGTGATTCTTAAATGAAAGCCTGTGGCATCTGTGCCTCATTATCACGCTTTGTCAATTACTAACCTTTTGTCTCGGTGTGTAGCTAATTTGTGCTGCATGCCGGGATAAATGTGGTCTTTTTCCTCATATCCCACCTAATCTCTGTGTGTCTCAGTTTAAGTGCGCTATCTGTGTATGTTTGTTTTTGCTCCAGGGTGTAGACGAGGGGCCTGACGGACTGAAACTCATCTCTGATGTGATCCAGGAGAAGCTGGGTATCACCATGAGTGTGTTGATGGGAGCCAACATTGCCAACGAGGTTGCTGATGAGAAGTTTTGTGAGACCACAATTGGTTAGTCAGGTTCTTGTGTTGTATGTGTTTTGCATGTTGATTTGTCTTGACACCATTTACTTGATTTGCAGAAGATTGTTGTGTAAATAAGGCAAACCTTGAAACTGCATCTAGCCTGCAGCGGAGGTAACTGGCATCCATAAGCATCCCACAACTGGTGTTGAAGAAGCAGGCATCAAATGCAAGCAGTCTACGGTTGCCAGGTCCACTGTTTTCCTGCCAAATTGAGTTTTAAAATTGAATCGTGGGTAAAAAAAAAAAATGCCATAGACAGTGGATTTTTGGGCTTCTTTTTGGATGTGCAGCGATCTGAGAGTGAAAGTAAATTTCAGTGTGTAAAAACCTGCCAAGACTGCAAGACTTAATTGAGAGGGCAGTTTGGTCTGTCTGTGTGAGTGTGTGAGTGAGAGGCTACCCACTGAGGACATCAGTTTTCCTCCAGGTAAATCCACTGCATTTGCTACTTAAGAGATTAGATTATATTGATTACATCGGAAGGTTTAGATCCCTAGTCTTGGGTAACATCACAAATACAGAATCTTCTTGAAGATAAATGCTGATTTATCTCTCCTCTCTCTTTTACTCTTTAAGACTCCCTACTCTTAATATAAATTCAGTTCTGTGTAGGGTAATAAATATCATTTCAAATAACACAAACTCATTTTTGCATTGGCATTCACTCTAATAATAAAATAAATAAATGCTGGCAGGTATATTTTGGGCTGGTTTGGCAGCTTTGTGGACAGGTTTTCAGTGACTCTTGGGCTAGAACATTTTCCTGACCTGGCAACCCTGAGGCAGTATGCAGTGAAACAGCAGTGCCAATGTTCACCGTGCTTTTGAACAGGTCTGGTCTGCTGCTCATTTAGCTTTGCTATTCTTTTGTTTCTTACAGTTTTCCGCCATTGTTGTTGTTGCTATGACTTCACTGTATATGCCAAAAATATTCCCAACATCATTGAAAAGCCAATTTCAGGCAAACAGGAGGGATTTAGGCATGTACACGCAGGGTCACAGACTGATAATGCATAATATATCTTCTTTATTGTTATTTAATGTCAAAGTTGCTTATTGAAGCTTTAAATCCGGGATGTTCTTTTTCTTTTAACAACAGATAAATTGTGTCAGTTCCCTTTCTCAAGACTCTAATGCGGTGTCAGCATGGGGGTGAAAGTTTAAGCTGCTTTGTAGTTGTGTATATGACAGTGGGCGGGTTTTGTCTGACACCTCCATTCTTCATATCATTGTATACCATTGTATGCGTCACATGAAAGCATGATGCTTCATGGGATTTAGTATCATCAAAGGAGGGGGGGGGGGCCTTGGAGCATTATTCTAAAAAGATGCAAAGTCACTGTTATGACCATGACTCATGATAATCATCAGCTCAAATATTTGAATGCAGTGACTACCAAAACTAGTAATCTTGTGGAGATGTGTGTAGATAAACGGTTTCCTCTTTTCTCTGTCCAGGATGTAAGAATAAAAACCACGGGGTTCTCCTGAAGGAGCTCATGCAGACCAACAACTTCCGGGTCACTGTAGTAGAAGAGTACGATGTGGTGGAGATCTGTGGAGCCCTGAAGGTGAACAACTTCTTCACAAATAATATCGGGCAGCATTTCATGTTTCCTTTGTCTTTAAAACCAGCCGGCGCGCTGACACACTTCCTCCTCCTCTGGCCCCTCAGAACATCGTGGCAGTCGGGGCAGGTTTCTGTGACGGTCTGGGCTTTGGGGACAACACTAAAGCAGCAGTGATCAGGTTGGGCCTGATGGAGATGATCGCCTTTGCCCGCATTTTCTGCACCGCTGGGCCCGTCTCCTCGGCAACCTTCCTGGAGAGCTGCGGTGTGGCTGACCTCATCACAACCTGCTATGGCGGCCGCAACCGCAAAGTAGCAGAAGCTTTTGCGAAGACGGGGAAGGTGAGAGCTTGGGTTTTTTTTTTTTTACTTGTTCTTGATTTTCATAAGCCTGTCTTTCTTGAGAACTTAAACAAGGCCTAGGGATTTCAAGCGGGATTAGATGCAGCAGGCAAAGCTGAAGATGGGTCTTGGTTTGTTAATAAGAGCTTACTGACCTCATCCATGTCTCCTCTCTGCCCAGTCCATTGAGGAGCTGGAGAAGGAGATGCTGAATGGGCAGAAGCTGCAAGGACCAGCAACGGCAGCTGAAGTCAATCTCATCCTCAAGCACAAAAACCTGATTGACAAGTAAGTAAAGCGCAGACATCAGATGTGCCTCCATAAAACCAGATGCAGACACATGCTGTTTCCAGTTGCATCAGTTAGAAAAGACCATTCAGGTGTCAAATCCAGCATTATTGTAGCACTCAACAATGACTCCTCCTCCTCCCAGGTTCCCACTGTTCAATGCCGTGTATCAGATCTGCTACCAGGGTCATCCAGTCACAGAGTTCATAAGCTGTTTGCAGAACCACCCCGAACACATGTAATATTTAACTGACCAAGTGCCTTCTGAATGGAGAAGATCATCATCACTTTCATCTGTTGCCTGTTAGAAATAAGACGGGAGACCACCAGTCACTCCACAGCTGTCACGCAGCGAGCCGGCTCCAGCCGATGAGCGGACTTCACGTTCGCTCTTCGGAGAGGTCGCATAAGATTTGTGTGTGTGTTCAGCTGCAGTCTAACCACTTTCTCTTTACATTCAGTTTCTGACATCTTTTTAAGTGCTTTCGTCCATTGAAGGATAATTGCTGGGGGGTTTTTTTTCATCTGATAGTCAGATAGCTCTTTTGCCTGAGTAATGGTCTCTGAGTCAGATGAAATCCTTTGATTCTCTGGTAAAAATCATAACGACAGTAAAACTTGTCTACCACTAACGCAAAAAATCCAAAGGACATCACAATACCATCATAACTTAATATGAAACTTTTTTAAATAAGGTTTGGCCATGAAATTTCAATCATGGTACAGTACTTGACTGCCATTCAGTTACTATAAGCAGTTGCTGAATATTTGTATGGTAATGACTATAAAGCCAAATCATGTATTCTGATTTTGCCAGGGTCGACTACTCAAAGCAAAGAGCCACTTGACAGTCATGTGTAGAAGGAATTATCCTTGAATCTAACATTCATGTTGCCGTCCAATGAAACGCCTCTGTCCCTCACCAGATGTTATTTGATTTATTAATGTAATACCTCACTTTTGTTGGCTTAATATTTGTGATTAGGCCTTTGGATGCTCTTAAGTGTCTTGCATAATTCACTCTTAAGTTGGATATTTCCTGTCTTGTACTGTATGTTAATTTACTGTAGATTTGCATAGCAACGGTTAAAAAAAACAAGTGCCTTACAATGTCTGGTTGCTAAAAGTCTTGGCCGTTGTCAAACCAAAGACTTAACTCATTAACGTCCTCCCATTATGCCATTCGTCACCATGATCCTGCCTTTGTATTTCACTCAGTTGTGGCTACTGTGTTTAAGAAATTGTCAACATTTGCCTTTTGAAATAAATTATTGATTCTGTCATCATATCATGGCCGCATTCATTTCCTATTTGGTCTCACAGCATCAGAAAGAGTCTTGTTTCTTGGCTTTGAACAAGCACCACAGTAGGAATTTTGGCAGGAAGACATGCAATCAGAATATACTACTGTTTAAGGACATGGCCAGGGAAGAGAATAGGCCATGTTGCCACGACGATAGTCAACAACAGCATGACAGCTAGCAGATGCTAAGAGAAGTTCAGTGATCTTCTATAATCGGCTAAATTATTCCAACTTCTTGCAACTGTGTGCTACTACAGCGCTACATTTGTATGCAGGCGTGTAACGAGTGAATACACGCCACTGTACACTAATCTGGGGTTGTTAGACTACATATAGTCATCCAAAGCCTAAACATTTCCCATATAAATGCAATAGTAAAAGCAATTCAGAAGATTATCTTTATTAACAAATACCTACTTAATCTCCCATGTAGTAAAACCTTAATCATGGTTTAGTGGCTTGCATGCTTTGAACCTGTAAGAAACCACTACCACAAAACATGAAAAACAGTTTTACAGAGTAGAGAAACAAGACTGGTTTATTGCAGGTTGTGGCAATAAATAGCTAGCTTTACGTCAATGCAGTCAACAACAGTATACAGTACGTCGTTACAAAGACATGGACTGTTGACCTGTGGTAGACACTGCATACTGTCTAAATATTTGATATTTGGAATGAACATCAGTAACTTAAACAAACCTGGAAAAAAATGTAAACAAAAAGGAATGAAACTCAAAAGGGAGGCTAACACACAAGACAGAGAGCTCACTTTTCTTGTGCTTAAGCGCACTTAAGACTATTCTAGTATGAATGCTTTGAAGATAAACTGCCTGCAAATGAATAACGCTTTACCCTTAGTAAACCACACAGCAACAGTAAGTCTATAATGTTTATCTTACACAACCTGATTTCCTTGGTCCCCGGCGGCACAGGCAAAAGAGAGTACATAAATTGTAAAAAGAGATTACACTAATTGTGATTTTAAATGCAGTCAAAGCATAAAAGTATTACAATCACATTGGTTATAATGCAATAGTGACAGCTGGTGGACAATCATTCCTTTCCTCATTAGCAGGTTGTTTTTGTTCACCGTCTCTGCTGTGTTCAGTATTACCCATCTTTGGTACAGTAGTTTCAGTAAGTGACTCAGCTGAAATGTTCTGTAACTGCAGTGTTGTTTTGCTCTGATCTCTTCTTGATCCCGAGTCATTCAGTACCAGCCATATTCCATTTAACATCCTGACAAATTAAGACCTAACTAAGACCTCATGGGTGACAGTGACACTTGGAGCCAGTTTATCAGAACATTTCACCCAGAAAAATATACTTATGCTCAGATATTCTTGTTCCCTCTCCTACTGACTTGGTCCCACTTTTGAATGAAAATATATTAGGTTGCTGTGATGATATTAGATTGGATTCTACCACCAAAACTACGTTATAAGCCTCTGATGCTAATGGAAATACTATATTGCATTTTAAATATCTATCAAATGGTCTGATGAACTGGCTCCAGGGAGCAAATACTTCCAGTACCTGAGACCTACGCTATATTACTATATTTTTTCAAATTGCTCCTTTTTTTGTTGCTGCTACTGTGACGGATCCACATAGTGGAAACACCTCCTGACCCAAAAACCCTCCAGTACTCCAGTTGGAACATGACACGGCTCACTTACCCCGCTGCACCCCTCCCACTACCCATCCCTCCATTCCTCCCCTTGTCTCCTCTGTCATCCCAGCTCACAGTCTGTGAGGGTTGACCCATTTGTAAGTGCCTTCATAGCGAAATCCAACTCTCTTTGCAAGCTCGTCTGCTTCCGTTGGGCCGCGGCTGAGGAATAAAAACAGACCCAATCAGAATTTGAATATTTAACGGTAACATTTTCTTCCAGTTAAGGGCATACCCAAAAACATTTCCTACCTTCCATATTTGTAAGGAATGGGGGGAGGTTTCTCTCTCTCTATCTGATGAAGGAGAGGTGTAAAGATCCTCCACGCTTCCCTCAGTTCATCACTGCACAGAAAATACAAGTACAAACATTTAAAATTCAAATTCATTTGATAGAGGTCTCAAGAAAGTTTTCTTGTATAAAAACAAATAATCATGCTTCTCCATCATGCTGAGGCAGAGAAAAGATGCACTATGGCTCCATCTAGTGGTAAGAAAGTAGTATTTCCAAAACACAGACACACACAGGCAGAGTATTTCAACAGACAGATTTAGTTTACAAGCCCTAATAAGAGACAGTGGCAGTCCAAAACAAAGACAGACCTGCGCACAAAGTGCATCTGACTCCCACAGAAGACATCCAGGATGAGTCGCTCATAAGCGTCTGGAAGCTTCACATCCTTAAAACAGAACACAACACTTAGTTTTTAATGTGTATACAACAAACAACAAATTTGGAAAAGCAAAGTACATCTCTCCCTAAAACGTAATGCGTGTCTTGCCTTGTATCTGCTCTTGTAGGTGAGGTCCAGCTCAGTCTCCTCGGGGCTGAAGTATACTCCTGGCTTCTTGCTCATCATCTTGGCGTAGACGGCCTCGTTCGGCTGCACGCGCACCACCAGCTCGTTCCTGCGGCACTGATTTCCGAAAATGTCCCCTGGAACGTCGGTGAACTGCAGCCTCACTTCGGCTTTCCTCTCGTTCAGGGCTTTCCCGCAGCGGAGGATGAAAGGGACACCTGAGGAGGGAGATGTTCATGTGACTGCGTCATGAAAAGCAGAGGATGATGTGAGGTCAGTATGTTTTGGAGAGGGGACAGTTTCTTTACCATCCCAGCGTTCGTTGTGCACGTAGAGCACAGCGGTGGCGAAGGTGGCCTGGGTAGACCCTTTAGGAACTGTGGGGTCGTCGAGGTAACCCAGCTTGGTGTCTCCCTCTCCCTCTGGATCCCCCACATACTGGCCCAGCACCACATCTGACATGGACACTGGAGTGATGCACTTCAGCACTTTCACCTGCAGAGGGTGCAAATGGTTAGAGAAGCGTTACCCATTTTTCCTGCTGAGGAACATAAACTGCAACACATCTCCGTATTACCAGTGTCGGACGAAGTGTTCAGAGTGTCAGGGGTCTCTGGGAAGTGATTTTGTACCTTTTCATCCCTGACGTCATCGGAGCTGGTGGAAGCTGGTTTCTCCATGGCAACCAGACTGAGCATCTGGAGCAAGTGGTTTTGCATGACATCGCTGACCATGATAAAGGGAACAGGTGGCCAGACAAAAGACAGAAAGGATAATGTGATGTTTGTGATTATGTTGATTAATATTATAACAGATTAATCTAGAGTGTGATCCATGTGTTCATAGTGATGTACAGTATGTGTTAATAGAAATAGAAACAGCAGTAATGGAAAACTTTTATATCCCCAATAGGGAAATTCGGCTTGCAGTGAGGTGTCAATAATAATGGTTTATTGATGACAATAATGATTACAAATTTACAACTGCAAATGCAAAATGCAATACTTAAGTATAGAAGCTCCTGGCACTGATCTCTATTTATCTCTCAAATAATTTTGTATAACTTCACTTTAAACTAGGGTTATTGAAACAGTACAGTGTAAATGTTGCAATGCCGGCAAGACAAAGTGGAGTAATTTCTCCTCACCGGATGATGCCGAAATCATCGAAGTAGCCTCCCCGTCCCTGAGTGCCGAAGGGTTCTTTGAAGGTGAGGACGACACAGGCCACGCTGTCCCTGTTCCAGATAGGCCCAAAGATGCGGTTCCCAAACCTGCAACACAGATCACATGGTCATCCTCCGCTGTTCGACATGCACATCGCAAAAGACAGCTGTCTGTGACAACATGCATTAACATTTTTTCTTCAGTCTCGCTCTTGGTTAGAGGGAAATTCCTATTTATTTCATGTGATATCCAGATGGGCTCTCTCAGGCCAAAGAACCAAAAACCGGCTGAAACTGGAGAGTATCATTTGGTAATTTCTGGTGTTCACCACACAAATGTTAGGAACAAAAAGTAGGCCACTACTCATGCCAAACAGATGGAAGTCATTAGAACAATCACAACATGTTCCATAATTCTTAGTCAAATTACCCTAAAATCAACAACAGCTCTTTGTTTTGCGCTAAAAAAAACCCCACCTCAATTGTTCATAGGGAAAAAATGCACGGGTGCTATTGGAAGATACCGATAATGCTAAGGAAAGAAAAGATTAGGTGTGCTAGGAGCATTGTGTGTTTTGAAGGGATTTTTTTGCCACGGCACAATGGACATTCAGTTACAAATTCAGGTCAGTCAGACACTTTTCCTCTATGTGCACCATCAAGCTTCATTCCAGTTCACAGCACTTGAAAAAATATTTTTTTCCCAAATCATTTCTGCTGTTTATTGAGCATCTAATTAATAAACAGAAGTAAAAGTTGTGTTATTGTGAACCTCAACTATGAAACATCACACCTTGTAGCTTGCAAGTCCATGAATGCACTGTGGGACTGTAAATAATCTGTGCTTGGTTTTCTTACCTAAGCACCATGAGGTTCTGCACCATTTCCTTGCCCAGATAGTGATCAATACGGTAGATCTGTTCTTCGGTGAAGAGAGAGGAGAGGTGGGTGGACAGCTCCTCTGAGCTCTGCAGGTCGCGTCCAAACGGCTTCTCTACGATCACCCTGTTCCAGCCTCTACACACACACACACACACACACACGAGAAAATGAACATATTAAGTCCTGTTCAGCGTGCCTGAGACCGTGCTCATCCCTCCTCATTCGTCAATACGACACCACATTAGTGGAACACAGCTGGGTTTAATATGACCAACTCATTTCCTGCAGAGAATGAAGGCAAGCTCTATTTGGTTACAGACTTATTTGATTACAGACATTCAGACAAAGTGGGAAAAGCACACAGACATGAACAAGGGCTTGGAAAACAGGGAGTAAACAGTGTGACACAGCGGCAGAGTTAGTGACAGAGGTGTGTGTGCACTGACTTGGTGCTCATACAGTGGTGCCTGATATTCTTGGTAACATCGTGGTAGACGGTGGGCGGCAGGGCCAGGTAGAAGAGCCGGTTGGCCTCGGCTCCTCCAGGCAGAGACAGGAGGTGTGTGTGGAGCTTGGAGAAGGAACTCTCATCTGCGTAATTCCCACTGACGTACGTGTTCCTGCTGAAGAAAACCGACAACCGGTCTGCCTCCGACTCTGCCACCTGGGGCAAGAAGGGGAGAGCATTTACATTTTTTAGCACAAACATGAGTTAAATTACACATGCCCCAAGATAAAACCTCTTTGTCAGAGGTGAACAGTTCTTATCTCAAAGCTCTGGTTTTACCTTCAGGTAGGGAAGACAAGAAGTCCGGATGGCATCCACTGTCAAGTCAGAGCGAGCGTAGCCCACAAAATGTGTCTGCTCAGGGAGGAGGCCGTCTCTGAACAGCCACCTGGTAGAGAACAGAAGACCAGGGGGGAGAATAGAGAAACACATGGCTGATTATACCCAACTTCACAAGCAGCAGTCCAGATTAGGAGCTTTCATCAGCCTGTGCTATGCTAATGATGTAAAACCCTTTCACTGGGGCTGGAGGGTTCACTCACCACAGAGTTGGGTAGATTTTCTTCTTAGCTAGATCCCCCTACAGGTGTAAACACATATTCAGGATTAAGATTTAGCCCATAAAAATATAGGCTAGGTACACAATCATTACACAGATGTTGATGGCGTGTTGTGGAGTTACTACGCTGCTGCTTGGTCGGTGCAGTCTGCCAGGGTGGTAATTATTATTCCAGCACACAAGCCTCAGTAAGAGTCTCAAGATGCTACAGCACTACAGGTCACACAGTGTGGCAACAGGTAAGTAGGCTGCTTTGGCTTATTTAAGAATTGCACAACCCCAGTAATCCCACTGGGAGCAAGTGCCAACCACAAAGAGACAGTCTGGAGACAAGATGTTGCCATAGTGCATGCTACAATACTCCTGAAAAACCTGTTGCTTAGTATGTATGACTGAAAGAACAAATGTAACAGAATCGCCCTTTTCATGGTCTAGTTTCACTAGACAACGGGCCTGTACTGTATACTAGATAACTATGCCAATACTTGCTAATGAGCCTGATATGCCACTGTCTGCTACAGTAAAGCAGCTTCATGACATAAGCCTGGTAGGAAGGGAGATCAGGGATGACCTATGGCGAACAGCAATACAAGGATGAACTGTGAATTTTACAAGGACAAAGACTGATGATAAATACTAAAAGATTGCCTAATAAAAAGGATCCCCATAATAGAGCACGAAAAACACATCCTGTTTGTCTAAATCACTCCTAATGTATTTCTAATGTGCATCCTAATGTAATCATATTCTGATTAACAAAGCTACTGCTCATCTCCCTTTAGTCAGCAACTGATGAAATACTCCAAGTTGGGAATTGCTCAACTTGGAATAATAAATCGACTTGAATCGATTATAAATTTATCTCTTTGTTTAACATAATGCAGTTAAGAAAATAATTGTTGATGGATAATAATTGCGTTTTGTTTAAGATAATATGATAATAGCCATACCACTATGCCCCCCAATGTGCCAATCAACCATGGCATTTATTGACACATTGCGGTTAGGAAGTTGGTCAATCATTCAAACCGATGTGGTGTAAGATGCAGATTGATGACACACATGATGGCCTACAGTGGTCAACATTAGCTGTTGTTTCCTCACTGCTCCTTGTCTCTCTGCTGGGTCAGATGTGTTATGTGTGTTTTAACTCACTGTTTTATTGTTTTTATAATGTATTTAACTGTTTTGTTTTGTTTATTGTCTTTTATGATGTTTAATTGCTCTGTTACTACTTCTTATTTGTCTTGACCAGGTCTCCCTCACAAAAGAGATTCTGAATCTCAAGTGGACGTCCTGGTTAAATAAAGGTTAAATAAAATAAAAAACTAACTTGTCCACTCAAACACACCTCTCCTGTCATCATGAAACTGAACTGACATGTTGAATAAATTGCTCAAGTGTATGGAGGTGATTTGTTAGCTGCATGACAGCAATGGCAGGAAAACCCTCATATTCCAGTGTGCCATGTTAATGTGCAATATTTACTAAACCTACACTGCCCTGCCTACTGCAATGAGACTGTGTTGGTGAATGTGGTGTGATTGTGTGTACTCACATGGTAATGAATGCATGAGAGGGCTATTTGAGAAACTGTAGCCTACAGTAGAGCCGGTAAAACAACTGCAGCACTGCACACAGTGTCCTGTTTGATAACACAGCCAATATTTGTGCATTGGACAACTAAACCCATGAAACAAGCCAGAACAGAGTTAGCCTGTGCACAGCCATGCCCTTCCCCCGACATGCCTCTATATTCAATTGAATAGAAAATGCTGACAGAGTGACACAGCAAAATTCAGCGATAGTGCCACTCTCTCCACCCAAGAGCAACCAGTGCAAGAGAACTGATAAAGAGATAGCCAATGACTTGGCCTAGCTAGACAGGCAAGCAAACTTGCTCTTTTAAAACAAAAACCATCCATGTTCAAACACCATGACAACAGTCTTTGAAATGGCTTCTTTAGTATAAAAGAGATAAGAGAAGTGTTCTTTTGCAGAATTATTTTGCAGAAATATTGTTTGATCAGTGAAAGCAAAGCCGGCTAACAGCAAAATTTTGAGTTACAGAATATCGGGTGAATCCTACCAAATAAACGCATACAATTTGGGTATGATCACTTATCTTTGTTCTCACAGACCAAACAATACTTGTTTGAAATAATGTTACGGGAATGCTTGTCTTTTCATTTTTAATTATAGAGAACGCTTTGAAAGCAAAAAGGTACAGCTGACGTCAAAATCCACTTTCTAGAGTAATGACTGCATTTCTCCATTTAAGACAGGTAATTTAGGAAAGTTCTAAGCCTTGGTAGCAAAGGAGAAGGCATAGAAGGAAATAGAACAGGGAAAATGCAAAAGAACGTAAGAAGGAAATAGACCTAAAATGTTTAACAATGGCAGGACTGAGGTGAGTTCCTGGACTAGATGCCTATACTGTACGAGGAAATTCTACGCTGTGAAAGAGCGACATTTCTCACAGCATTCTTGTCAGTTTGAGATGGATGAACTTACTGTGGCACCCAAAGAAATGAACCGAATACGACTGTATCAGTCAACACTGGCCAACAAATGCTCTGTATGCGACACAACTGGGGAAGCGAAGAGGAACCTTGACATATTCTCTGTCTCAATGCCGGGCTTTAGAAAGCTCAGATGACTGTGTGGTGCTTATTTGCAGAAGCTCAGTGAAATCAGTTTCCACATTTCCTCAATCAGATCATGTGCAATTATTGCACTGTTTGTGGAGATTTCATCACAACAACCATGTACCCAAAAAGCCTTACCTAAGTTGGCTACACTGCCAATAAAATAATGAAAATGGGACAAAGTGTAAGTTTATGTACAGTACACTTGTCTTAACAGTTTTATTATTTGGTAAATCACACAGTAAATCCTGTGTGATCGAGTTTGCTCCAGAAGCTCACCATTAGTCCTTTCATTTATTAGCAGGGCATTTCACAAGTGTGCACTGTATAAGCAGTTCCCATTTTTATACCTTACTGAAATAATCACAGACTAGACTTTCACTCCCCCCCCCCCCCCCCCCCGCTCTCACCGATGCTCCCATGATGATGAAGATGTGAGCGTCTGACTGGCGGAACTCCTCATCCTCATGCAGCTCCTTCCTCAGCTCCCCGAACACCTCGGAGCGAGAGAGGGGGATGTTGCTCATTTTCTCTGGAGGAGAGCAGAGAGCAAGAAAATCAAGTTAAAACAAATAAAATAAAATGTTCTTTTGTGTTAAGCCATCCATCAATAGTCCATGATGATATTACACATCAATACACAGACTGTAGCCTACCTTGCAAAAACTTTGCCAGTGCACTGAAGCCTGTCACTTAATTTTGCATAACAGAAATATGTAACATGCCACACTGGTAAGCAAACTGGCCAACATTTGGCTGGTAGAGGTAATGTCTTACATTCAAGCCACACAACAAGCAATTAAACCCTTTAAATATTACTCATATTTTATTCTCTTGGCATCAAACATCAGGCAGTCTGTTTGGGAGAAACCTAGATTGCAACAATTTTAGGTCTACTTCCCTGTGACTCAATTCAGCTGCAACAATTTTAGGCCTACTTCCCTGTGACTAATTTCAGCTGGTAACAACCAAGGAGGTAACAACAAGTCAAATCAGGAAGTAGCATACTTGTGTTTTCAGGGAAATAACCCATCAATTTCACCATCTGCATTCCTCCTTTTTGTGGCACCAGGCTTTCTGGAGCATAACACTTTACAAGCTTGCAATCCTCTGATCAGGTCTATTACAATAAACAAACATCAGTAGTTACATGCAAAGAGAAACGCATCTCTCATATTCAGAGTTGACTGTGTTAAGTTGTTTGTAAAAGACAAAGGTCTCTCTGGGCGAGATGTGCAGACAGCTCCAACAACAAAGAGAAAGGCAACAATCCAAAAATGTCAGGAATAATCCCACTCAGACACACTTCACGTGTGTTTCTGTCAGATGGCCCTCCTACACTCACTCCCTACGGCGCTTCCAGTCCCAGAAATAGCCTGGCACACACACTGCATAACAAACTATAATGATATTAGTAAAATCCTCACCTCAATCCCGTATTTAGACGGCTAAACCTTACTGCGGCCAGCGTGATAAAGTGGATACGTTCGGCTAACACATCAAGATAACACGGGCTGACATTTTGTTGCTCATGAATGATTGTTTTTTAGCTAGTTAGCTAGTAATGTCCGGGATGAAAGAGCTCAGATTATGCTGCTAAACTTTAAGCTGCAGGGGCATTTGATCACTGGCTGTAAACTGGGCTAATACTAAAACCGCCCTGTCATCAAGGCTCAGCTCCCCATGCTGTTATGACAACATGACTTGACAAGCAGCAAATCCATATGGCCATTCCCTGCTAGCCAGCTAGCTTACAAGTAGCTAGGACAACAGTCAGCGTGCACGAAACGGTGAAATAGCCACAGCAAATACAGAGAGCTACTTACAAGTCCGTTTACGAGGCGATAGCTGGGGAATTTGGCGACTAACCTGACCAAAACCGACGGGCTAAAAACTTAGAAACAGCAACTGCGGGCAAAGCCAGCGCATTTCATGAGTGCAGTCCTGCCTACTTCCCTGTTAAAATGACAAAGCAGAATAGAGTGATTTTATTGGTTTGAGAGAAACTCACCAGCGCTCGCTCGAGTTCCCATCACTGTCGGCTCCAATGACGTCATGGATTGGGAGAGGCTCCAAAAGCCGAGGAAGCGCGTGTGTGGGCGTGCCCCCCACCCATTCACACACGCACGCACACACACACACACACACACACACACACACACACACACACACACACACACTTGTCCCTATTTCTAATGAAAACTGCACAGGTGGAGTGCAGCTCTTGGTCGCAATTGCAACAAAATTGCGAGTATGCGGAAACAAGCTCAAAATGGTTTTTTTTTTGTTTTTTTTTAATGAAAAAAAAACATTTAAATTCCATCATTGTTCTTGAAGTATTGCCAGTCTTCAGAGACTTTCAGATTTTGTAGCATTTTTAATATCAAGAATCCAAAACATTAGTGCAAATGTGCAAATATGTCAAACACTTTTTAATAAACATAAGGACAGCTCTGCCGTGCATCTTTTAGAGTCAGACGAAGACCCAGTGCTGCCTGAGATTGGTGGATTCACAGGCAGTCATCATCACTTTATCTCGCAGTACTGTCAAACATTTGCCTGACGATGGGTTCTTCAGACGGGAGCCCTGTAAACAACAAAACAAGCCGATGGAAACTATAATATATTTTAGTGTGCTTTAGAGCAGCGGTTCTCAACGTGGGGTCCGGGGACCACCAGGGGTCCTTTAGCTGGTTCCAGGGGGTCCCCAGCAACTTCAGCATTATTTAATTTACAAGAAGTTAACACAATTAGAGAATGTAGAAGAATTACTATAGCTTCACTGTCTCTAAAATATAGGTAGTCTTGGAATTCTGGACAAAATCATATCTAACAATAAAAATATTGTCAGATTTGGGTCCAAAAGACAAAATCTCATCAAATGGGGGTCTGTGGCTCTAATGTGGACTAAATTAGAGGTCATTGACATAGAAAAATGTTGAGAATCATTGCTTCAGAGCGTTCAGAAGAGTGCAACATTTGAGAAACTGGAACAAACTTAGGGAAGTAGGACAAGGATGAGGAACAGGAAATTTTAGAATGGCTTTTCTATGGCTTGTTGACCTGCCCATGTACGGACAATGTGGTCATACCAGTTGCCCAAGTTACAGTTTAGAAATACTTACGGGCGTGAGGTGCCACACTTGCTGAGGAGCCGCTGCAGTTCTTTTGCCCTTAAAGCGACACAGTTCAACAGACACCAGAATTGCTCCAGGGTTTGCATGCAAACACAGCTGTGCGTGGACGTTATGCCGCAGCTCTTTCTGGGATGTGTACTCAAAATACTAAAAGTCACACAGACAGATATGTTTAGAGTAAGTAAAAATAATCCCCAATCTCATTGCTATCACACTATAAACTTTAAAACTGCATTGTAGCTTCCTCTGTTGGTCTAATAGAAGTTAGTACCTGTGCTCTACCCATGTAGTGACAAGTGTGCATTTTCACCGGCTCCCCTCCCTTTTTTCCCTTCTCCACATCCAGGCACTTATTTGAACCAGAGTTCATCAACTGCAGAAAAAAAAGAGTACTTCTTAAGTATTATGTAATATCCTATGAAAGATGACTGAATGTTAATAAAATCAAAGCAAGATTACCGCTCCAAACATGGCAGGACTGGGCTCAGGCACATAGGCCTCTGGGTAAACGTTGTTCAGGTACCAACTGAAGTTTTTACAATTTAGCCTCTCCTTGAGTTGAAGACGTTCAGAAATATCCCCAAATGTATTCTGAGAAGAAAACGACAAAAGAAAAGGAATGTGGGGTGGAGTAGGTCACACATCAACTTGTGCGATATGACTAGCTTCCCCGCTTGTACAAATACCTCCTTGGCAATGGTAGCAGCCTTTTTGTTCATACGATAGTAGATCCATTTGTATTCTTCCATCCAGACCTCAGCCAAGCGGACCAGGTTGCGGGTGATCACATGTCTGCCCTTTGGGTAGGTGTGCGGGCTCTGCGTGCGGAAAATGTGTCCCACTACAGAACAAGGAATAATCTCCAGCTGACCCCCGCATTGCCAAACCTGGAGAGCACACACAACACGAGTCAGAGCTCATTCATTTCTCAAGACTAATTTCTTACGATCCAAGCTTTGGAATATAGTGGTCCAGCAGAAAATAAAATAAAGCAAAGGAGCAGGTTAAGAATGAACCAAGGAATGCTGTTTGTCTGCAACCAGCAAAGGGAAGCTATTATTTCCTTATAGGAGAAGACTGTACTTACCCTGAGGGACATTTCCACATTTTCACCGCCCCAGAACTCCATCTGGTCATCATAAGTCCCAATGTGCTCAAAGTAAGATTTGGATACGGAAAAGAGGCCACCAGCAAAGGCAGGAGTTCTACAGAAACAGTCACAAATCAGTTACTATTAGTGACTATAACTGATATAATCTGTGTGTGTGCGTGTGTGTGTGTGTGTACCTGACTATAGTACCTGATAGGATACGTCTCTTTCCTCCTTCGCTTCTTCTCCTTTTCTGGGATGGTCTCCCATCCAAAAGTGAGGGTCCAGTCAAACTTTCCACGGCTATGATGGGGTTTAGCAGCGGGCTTATTGAACATGAAGTTGTGTTGGTCAATTATAACGATTTTAGGGCTCACCACAGCAGTAGGCTGCTCCGCTATCCGAGCCAAAAGAGGCTCCAGCCATCCATGGAAGCACTCACCTAACCAGGGATGCAGAAAGTAGATGAGTTTTGATTTTGCATTTGATCCGAGCTGATCAAATTAAAAAAAACACAAAAAAAACAGAGAACCAACTGAATCCAGCATGAAGATGATGGAAAGCATTGCATTGTGGGATGCGTACAGTGGGAGTCCAGGAAGGTGAGGGTCTCTCCTCGTGCGGCCTGGGCCCCCAGCAGTCTGGCTGTGATCAAGCCCTTCCTCTCCCTCTGTCGTAACACACGCACTATCTTCAGCTGCTGCACATACTTATCCAGACGGGTCTTCAGGTGATCTAGGACGAGAAGTCAACAAGAAAATAAATAGTAAATAAGAGGAAAGGAACAAAAATTGTGAAATCAGTCAAGTTATTGAAGTAGAAGTAATTATTGAAGTTATGTCACTGTGCCACTGTAGAAGTGGATGACAATAGCTTTATAGTAACAACTGTGCTCCATTGTGCAAATACACATATCAGACATCCACGCAAATACAGAAAGACCAAGTCAAAACTCCAGGAGAGGCTATTTCTAAAGTCGTAAGTAGTGCAGCTTTGTATATTATTTTGTTTATTTGTAAATATGTTTCAATGAGTGAAAGTATTATCAGAGCACTTCATCGTAAACCATGTGTTTTAAAATCGGCTACTAAAATCTACCTAGGATTTTTAGAGATTTTTAGGGAATCAAGGATGTATGTGAGCCTATACGTTTGCATCCATCTCAACACATGCAGCACTGTGGAGAAGTCCTGTATGCGCACCGTCTGTGCTGGCATCATCCACCAGGAGGATCTCAGTGAGCAGGGCTGCAGGAGCCGTGTGCAAGACGCTGTAGACCGTCCTCAGCAGAGCGGACCAGGCCTCGTTATGAAACACTATGATCACACTGGTGGTGGGGAGACCGGGGCAGCGCCGAAACCTCTGCTCCACGCAACTGCCAGAGCCAAACCGGAAGTTAGGTATCAGATGTTAGAAAAAAGACAGAGTTCTCTTCCTCACAATCACTTTTCCTTGAGGTAAACTGAGCTTATACTCACTCTGGGTGCCGTGTGTCATTGCCCAGGCTACGGTGCAGGGAGATGCGGTCACTGGCAAACTGGTTGAATTGGTTCTTCTTCACCCCATCTTGTTTTTCTTGAAGTTCTACAAATGTCATCTGGCCTAACAGAAAGGGTTCACCGTTTGCGCCTGGTGCCCGGGGGTTTTGGGGAGGCCTCTCCAGATGGGGCCCGAGCTCCTCTTTGCTGTAGAAGCCAGGCGGACAGCGGGGATCTGTGAAGACTGTCCGAGGAGGTGAAGGCCCGGGCGCAAGGGCACCGAGCTGGACACCTGTCACAGGGAGCTGTTTGTCTGCCAAATCCCTAAGCTGGGGCAATGTTGTGCTCTCCATATTATATTGCATCACAAGTCGTAGAACCAGAAAGCTCGCCAGAAGGGCCAGCTTTACATGAAGTCGGCGGGGAAAAAAACGCATGGCTCCAGAGTGAAGGAAGCCCTAAAATGAAGATAAAATGACTGATTGCTCCAGCTGTACTGAACAGTATCAGAAAAGATACCAACACCTCACATCACAAAAAGGCTACTATATTTTTATTCACTTATTGGACACTGTTAATCAGCCAAAATATTTTTTTTTACTCCATTCCACAGTTGCCATCTGTGATCCACTCACCATGAAAGAGGTCTATGAGACAGACCACATTCAAGTTTCATGTAAATATGTCTTCAGATATGACACCTGGACAAGCTCTCTCTCTCTCTCAGGCTACTGGTAAAATGAGCCAGCAAAATGACAGAGAATTAAACAATCCACGCATACAATATGCCCACAGTTTAACAGTAGAAAATGAAATGGCTTTGTACAAAATAAATAGTTTAAGACACATTACACACTATCAATACTGTATCAATACTGTATATACATAGTGCTGAATTAGATAGTAAAGGACACTTTGGCTGGTTTAATACTGTCTCTAATATTTAAAATTATCTGGCCTAGTTTTTGAAAATAAAAAAATACATGAAAATAAAATCTCACTTGAAATCCTACTCACAGTTGTGTAGTTTCATTCCACCTTTCTTGTCTTTCCCTATGTGTCACGCAGTCATCCGTCTTCCAGTTTGGGTGAGGTGTGTGAGGGATATTCTGCTCACAGGTGCTTTGCTTCGTGCTTACAATAGACAGATAGGCGTGCTGAGCAAGATAACCACAGGAAGGCAGCATAATAATCAAACATTGAACACTGAAGTCAGTCTAATGCTTTCATACGAAGATACATGTTTCTCTCTCCTGGCAAAATATTTATTGTGACTTGTTTAATCTCAGTGTTGACTTTCTGATGTGGGTTCAGGCGTGTCTCCACTTTACATAGCTACCGCTATACCAACTGACCCAAGATCAGGTCGGGCTCCTCCGGTCTGGAACCCGCACTCCTCTGGTGGGCGGAGCTTGTTGCCATGGTTCCGTCTAAACCCAAAAGTTGTGATTTATTTACAGGCTGGGCTGCCTTGTGCACTTTTTTTCAGCCTTGCACGGCTTCACAGTGTCGAGGCAGACTGTGCCAAATGGCCTTCTTCGGGATAACAAATTTAGGCTATCAAAACCCCATTGGGGATAAAATGATAGTGAATCCAAGAGGATCGCCTCACTCCCAGGGTAAGAGGAGATGGGTTTTGTTTGGGTCAGTTGCTTGCCTTAATTCATTTGCTTCTAACGTTTACTGTGCAGCCAGAGGGGAACAACCATAGGAAAAACAGACCTCTTAACCTGCTTACAGTACAATAAATACTCATTTACAAGTCTGTAAGAAATAGCAAAAATGGTATACTACACTTCTATTACTCATGCTTTACGTTACGTCTTGAATAAGATGATACTAAACGGGGTAACGTTAGCTAATGTTAGCCAGTAACGTTAGCTTGCAGTTAACTTAACGCTAGGTGTCCCTGAGGGGCTCCCATGGGTCCCTAGCAGAACGAGAAAGAGTTTATTTTCACCATTATTTAATCCCCCTTAAGTTAAAAGGATAAATGTATATGGACGACTGTTTTATTCACAGGTTTCACTGTTCCTACTACCAGTTCCCTACCTACATTATAGACTGTTATGTAGGCTAGTCCTTATTCTGTGACAAGTCATATGTAACAACAAAAATCCTTGGAATAAAATCTTGAAATTAAATGCAATGGGGGTCCATGGTCAAATCTATATCTATTTGAGGATCCTTTATATTAACAAGTTTAGGAAGCCCTGACTTACTGCATGATATTCATGAGAGTCTCTGAGCAGCATCTCTACTGGGAATAGCTGGTCTTATTGTAACAATGTAATACAAGTAATGATCAGCATGCAGTAACATGTCTCCTCACAGACGGTGGGAGCAATTCCAGATCAGGGTTGCCCCCGCCTCTTCAAGTACCACAGGGCCCCCTCAGATGCACGGACATGTGCAGTGTTTACAGCCAGCCTCCTCCCCACAGCAGTGACATCCATCATGGGAGCCAGGAGCGATACAGAGAGATGGTCAAACGGGTTCAGACACCCAGATGTGAGTACAGTAGACATAAAGGGGTCTGGTGTAAGACGTTATGACAAAAAATGTATGTAATTATGGTGAAAGGCTTGATCTCCTCTCTTCTCCAGCTCCTAACCAGCTGTACTTAATGCCTGTGACGGACAGCCAGCAGTATGGATGGCTGTTATCCAAGGAAAAGAGTCCTGAATCATGGGCCCAAATCGAACGATTTCCCCGGAAGAACAGTGAGATGACCAAGTGGGTAAACGATCCAAATCTGATTTTTCAACTTTTTCATATAGATCTTTGTGATTGTCGTCTACTTGTTACTTTCACAGGTTTGTAAAAGAAATGTCAATGACGGACCGGGAGTTCAGCCTGTTCTAATAACCCTCTCCAGGGTTTTTTCGCTCAGTTTCAGAAGGACACACACACACATGCACACACACACACACACACACACACACACACACACAGACACACACACACACACACACACACACCAGTAGCAGCAGTTGTGATGTAAATCCCCAAGATTAAATTGATAGCAGATTCACTTTTGGAGATTTTCCATGCTTCATTTTGATGCTTCTTTCATCAGTTGAGGAGAATGATTTTTCTTGCATAAACCAATGCACCTGTTTTGATACCAGTTTTATAGGTAATATTTATAATAAAATAATAATTTATTGAGCTATGAGTAACTCAATTTTCCAGAACAGTGCTTCTGAACTTTATTGATTATTGGAAGAAGACTAGATGGTTACACACAATCTTCATTGCACAAGGATAAAAGCATTTATCACAAAGATTTAAAACAAAATAATACATTTGTATATTACATATGCCATAAATAATCGTGCGACCTCCCTAGGGGCCCAGGCCCGTGGCTTGAGATAGACACAGTGAGATTTTACTGTCCCCTAGAGGTATGAAATAATAATGCTTACTTCTGAATTTTGGAGGATAATGGTCTTCATTTCATTATACAAACATGATTTTTAATGTATTGTTAAAAGCCGCTTTTAGTAAAAAAACACCATTGGAAATTGTTATTATTTTCTAAAAGTGTCAGAAAAAATGAAGACATGTTTTGTGAATGATGCCCAATATCTGAGTAATAAGTCTCAATAGTAGTAACAGCTTAGTTCTGTATTGAATAGCATTTTAGTTGCCAGTAGTTTCATATGGAATATACAGTATAGGTGTTTTGTTAGTATACTAGGCCGTGTGCATTAGAGTACTGGGAAAAGAGAAGACTCATTGCAGAGCACATGTTTTTTATATTCATGCCAATAAAGTATAAATCCAATTAATTGTGCACTACTTTTATTAATTACCTTTTTAGCCTGAATCCTGTATGGGTATGCAGTAAATTGCATAAATCCAATTAATTGTGCACTAGTTTTATTAATTACACATTTAGCCTGAATCCATATATGCAAGAGTGTTGTCCAGGAGGTTAATAAAGCTGCCAGAGTGAGCTCAGCTCCTGGACCATGAGGACTGTCCTACTTGATGGACAGCAGAAACTTCTCTACGAGTTGTGGAGGAACAAAGGAGACCTGGCTGTTCTGTGGCTGGACCTCACCTATACCTACTGGTGCAAACCTCTTAATCTGGTGGAAAAAGGTTAGACTGGTACCATAACCCAGTAGACATCATGGATCTCATTCTGGGCTGTTACAAAAGAACCACCTCAGTGACATCTGTATGTGAAGGCCATCAGCTGAAAAAAAGGGATCATTATTGGATGCCATGGTCAAGTCTGAAGTGGAGTGTCCCTCTCTCACCTTCATGGATGACCATGAACGTAATAACTGTCCAAGCTCCCCATCACCAGCCTGCATGAGGAGTTCATGGTCACCTGTACAAGAGAATTGCTGCAGTACAAGGAACTGAGGGATCCTAAAGTCTCCCTGGGTGAAATAGAAGTGAGGGAAAGAGGAGGGCACAGGATGCAGTCCCGGCTACGTCAAAACTGGTGGGGCCAGTGGCGTCTGGACTGGCAGGGCTCGGTACCTTCTGTTGTGGTGGATATCTGTGACATTCCCGCCCGTTGGCTCTGTCCGGTGCCTACTGGGAGCGATACATGCAGCTCAAACATGAGGCAGTGCACACCTGGAGCTAGTTGAGCTTATTTAATGGAGCTCACCAGAGACAAAGGGCTTCCTGTCCTAAAACTATGAGGTTTTTTTGTAGACCAGTAAGTTGGGAGCCAGGATTTATCTTACTGTTTTCTGTTATTTTCACAACAATATCCCCATTGGTCAGTGGGGAATCATCTCTTGTTTTTATGTTTCTTGTTTGATTATTGACTGAACTGCTAAACGGGCTATTCCAATTACAGTACCGTTTCGAATACCTTTCTTTGTCTCTGATACATTTTATTTGTACTTCTATTTATGGATCTATTCCCATGAGTTCAGTGACTCCCTGTGTGCATGTAGCGGTCTGAGCGAGAGACACTCTACCCACTTCCAAAGCAGGGATGTTGTTTCCAGTTACAAGGTCATTGAGCAAGTCAGTCAGCACACACGGCAATCTCAATGGACGCTTTTAAAAATTCAGAGGATCTAGCTGTAGCTATAAAGCATGTATACATTAAACACTGAAGCTCCTTGCTAGTACTGTAAGGGGATGGAAAAATACTTTGCATTACTGTATGTATGAGGTTGTACATAATTAAACTAAATATATGACGGGCCACTGGTGCTATCAGCAGCTGGCAATACATATTTGAAACACATTCAGAACCATAAGATTAGTAATTATATTACCACACAAAACAGCCATTGATTTTTTTTATTCTTTTTCTTCAAGGGGAAATGTTATTTTTCTCTTTGTCATAGTCCTCAACTCTTCTTGTCCTTCACCTCTGCAAAACAATCCCCTTTTGACTCCTTCAACTCAGGGAAAATACAAACAAAACAAAACAAATACGGAAGGATTCATCAGGCCTGAGCAAAACACTGTTTCAGTAGTATGGGGACGACCTTCCTCCCCTCTCCTGTTCCCCGAAAACATCCCAAGAGTTAACAATCAACACAAGTCTATGGACAGCCAATAGAAATAGAATACATACAATGCACATTTTAATAAACTCATGTCCATTCTATAAATTCTTTCCTTATATGAATCACTCTTCATTGGTCACAGTTCACTTGATAGTTTGTGATCTCCAAACTTTACTGTTCTCTGGTGCTCCCACTATGCCCGAGGCCGAATATCATTGCACAGGAGGAACCAATAGCACAAGGCTGCATGAGCTGGCTTTGGTACAAACATGATCAACTGTTGGGTGCCATTGTTGAGAGTGGCGGAAGAGCTAAGTCAGGGCTGATTCTTTAAATTAAATTAATAAGATCAGAGTTACGGATACTCCTTTAAACGTGTTGGACGAACCGAGATCACTGTAACGATGTGCATGTTTACTGAAAATTATATTTGACAAGCCCTCATCCCTTTCTCTCCCTCCGTACATCAGCAGTCCAGATCGGGTAAGCAGGCACAATTCCTGTTCAGTGTTCTCCTATGATTTGTTTTATATTAACTTAAGGCAATCAAACTCAGCAACAAGTCCTTCCAGTTTCGCTGAAAGACTGATTGGGGGGGGAGAAAAAACAACAAAACAAATATCTGTACTAATTCTGCCTTGTCCTCTTCACTACATAGTGTAATACGAGAGTTGTGATTATGTACTGCCATTTGTTATGAGGTTTAAGGCGTGGAAGGGAGAGGTCACCTTAAAGCCTGACTGAGATTTACAATACTGCAGTAGTGGCATAAATAAAATAAAAAGTACAGTGAATCATCTGTATATGTGTGTGTTTACTGCTATGCTTTTGTGAGCATACACCACTTGGGTTCTGCTGCAAAGGCAGCTAATGGTTATTACTATACATGATCCTGTCTATCGCCAGTCAAAATACTGTATTGTACATTAGGATTTAACAGCAGAATAGGTTGGCTGCAGTTGATCAGTTGGTACCAGTGAGCTTGAGCTTTACATCTGGCATTTTACAAGAAAGCGTGCTGGTCTTTGATCCTTTTCATTGGAATGGAATCATCATAATAAGCATAATAATTAATCAGAATCATCATAATAATAACAACATTAAGAATATACAAATGATGGATACAGAAGTGATACAAAATACCCAACGTTAAAACAAACAAAAATGAAAACAAGATACCACAATCAGACATGCTTCAGAGCGGTTATGTTTGGCAAAAAAGCAGTTTTGTTGTATCATAAAAACCTCACAGTGAAAATAGTTATGCCCCTTCAGGATTACAAAGCACAGTATTCAGTCAAAATCGATATATCATATATTTCTCTCCTTCATCTATTTCCTCTTCTTCTTCATAGAAGAATCAAGCTGTGTGGTACCGCTGCGTTCAAATCCAAAGGTTTCCCCCTGATGGCTCTGGAACGTCTTGTTGATCTAAGTTCCTTCATTTCCATTTGCACCAAAAATACTTCTTTGAAAGGGAAGGAGCAGTTAATGACAATATACTGTTATGGCTGAAACCAGCTGTCTATTGGCTGCTCAAGCTCTAAGGAACCAATCTGACTTGGAATGAGGATGAAGAGGATCCTAATCCTAGGTGGAGCTACTTCTACTCCTCCAAGAGTTGCGATAAAAATACAGATTTCCAATACCACTCTTTAGTAATTTTGTCTAGAGGTTGAGGGCATCATCATCTTCTAGAGATAGTTGATGGGATCAGCTCTGATCAGCTGACTGAATGATAGACAAAATGAAAGTAATTGTACATATTTTATGAAAACGATGGAGCAGCCTTTGCTGCCAGCAGTGGGGCAAAGAGACTGAGGGTCGGCCTACTGCCAACAGATCATTGCTGACTTTAGCGAGAACATATCAGACATGTCTTGCCTTGTTTTTAGTAAATACTTTAGTCTTTGGTCAATATTTTCCTCCTCAATTTATACATATATTCATACACACACAAATATGCATGTACATACACACTTATAAACGTGTAATAAACTGGATATTTGTGCACGTATGTATTCACACTTTTCATAAAGGACCTTTTGCACAAAACATCAAGATTGAAATAAATAATTAATCCAGAAACAAAATATGAGTACCTGTTCATAATTCCTGTGAAATAAAAATGTCTGAAAAAAAAACACAAAATAAAGTAAAATAAAAAGTAGCCTTATGTACAGCGTTTATCTTCTTTTGACACAGGCTAAAAGGCGTTGTTTTAAATAAACAGACTTTGCATCTTTCAAGAAGCCTGAGAGAGAGGCTAGACATGAGAAAAACACTTGTCCTTCAATGTGTATGTGGGCCAAAATGGCTGTCAAACAAGAACATTTTCCTCTCATCAAGAACACTTTCCTTCTGAAGTCCTAAAGTCTCAAAGTCTTTTCCTCGTTGCTTGGAATTCAAGTGATGGCATTGCTAGTTATTAGCCATTATCTCACAACGTGAGTCCTCGCTCAGTGGTGCTGTGTCCTTGCAGTGGGGATCTTCCCAACAACTGCTGCTGTGACGGCTGCTAACTGTTGGGCGGTCCATCATTCAGGAAGTAGGTTGTCATTTCCCCTTTACCTTTGACCTTAACCACTCCACGACACTCGAGCACGTACCCTTTGCTTGCAAGCACCTGGTGGAGGTCTGTAGTCACCTGTGGGCAGAACGGGGGAGTGAAAAATTGCATGTTGTTGGAGGATTGTTTACCTGGTAAAACTTTAGAGCACAAGGGTTTTTTTTGAAAATTAAAAACATAGATCCAGTGTAAAAACAAAACTATTCTCCTGCATTGCTACATTGTTTTACAGCGATACAACATAGCAGAGAAGTAATGAACCCTACCTGTATGCAGTCAGGTACTCCTGTGCTGTCCATACGACTGGCCACATTGACTGTGTTTCCCCAAATATCATATTGTGGCTTCCGTGCCCCAATAACCCCTGCTACCACTGGTCCAATGTTCAGACCTGGAAATAAAAGAATAACAGACATTATTTCCTTTCATTTGAAGCTTGAGCTGAACAAGTTGCAATTTTTTTTGCTGGATTCTACATGCTGTCAAACAGAAAAAGCAGTTACTTCTCCCTCACCTATCTTCATCTGGAAGTTGTTGAAGGAATGCTCATTGATGTATTTCATCTGTTCCCTCAGTCTCATAGCGTAGTCGGCCAGTGCAGTAATATGGGAGCGGCCCTCCTTGTCGTAGGTGGAGTCGTTGAGACCGGAGGCCGCCATGTAGGTGGAACCGATAGTCTTGATCTTCTCTAGCTGCCTGTACTTCTCTTCACTGATGATCTGAGATGAGGATAAAAAAATAGCCCATGGTTACATTTTGTAAGTGCAATTTCCAAACTATGATAAATCCTTTTTAAATTAGCTGTAAGCAAAGGCCAAATTAGGTGTAGTACGAATAAAAAAACTGCACTACCATACAGAGAAACACAAATGAAAAATGCTGACGGCACACTGAGCTTACAAATACCGCCAATCCCAAACTTTACCTCGTCAAAGTCGGCGATGATCTCGTTGAGCAGCCGGAGACACTCCACTCCCTCGTTGTTGGCCTCCAGCTCCACGTAGAACTCGGAGAAATTGCTGATGGAGGCGAACATGACGGCCACACACTCACAGGACTGGTAGTACAGCTCGTCGTTCCGCCGCTCACGTGCCAAGAAGTGGGCAGCCACATCCTTGGGCAGAATATTATGGAGGAGGCGACGATTGTAGGCCTGCAGCTCCTCCATCTCCTCCTTCTCCTCTGTGGCCTGAGAGAGGGAGGACAGGGAGAAAGATCTGGACGTTGGAAAACATTTGACAACATACATTCAGTGTGTACGAGTATAATTTACTGTCTGGTAGGGTGAGGATAAAGGAAAGACTGCAGATATTTGCCCTCATAAAGGCAAAAAGATAATAATCCATATCAGTGTCAAGTATTCTCATCAGTTTTCTTATTGATGGACAAGGTTGAGGCTCTTTAACAGTGTGAAGAGGATCTGCCTGGACAACAGAGAGACCTGTAGTCAACATGGTGAGATGGCGCCCTCTAGCGGACGTTGTAGATACCTGTAGTTTCCACAGGAAGTCGAGGCGTGCAGTAGATTCAACCTGCTGGGCGTGCAGGTACAGTGCCAGGACAAAGACTGTGAGGATCACTGGAGTCATGACCCTCAGGGACACTTTGGTCACAACAAATGGGCTGCAAAGCGATGGAGGTCAGATTAGGGTAAAACAGATTTTGAGAGGTGCAAAAAATTCAAATGAGTGTGATAGATCCGGAGATGAATGTCTACAAAGGTCACAGTGAATGTAATCTTACCACTGGTCTGTAGTTTCATTGAAACTGGACCTGTAGTGTAAAAACATAAATTCAAATACTCAACACACTTTAAAATTTGCAGGGACGTAATAAAATGGTTTGATACAAAATACTAATTTAAATTCTTACCATTGAGCAGTAGTTTCATTTAAATCACTAGAAAGGAAAATAATGGCATTTAGAACAGATAGTAAAATAACAAAACTCTGCAGTATGACTAAAATAAAATTGTATTTTACAACTCAGATATGCTTTGATTCAAGTCAATCACTAGTTAAATGCAGGACAGGTTTCCGCTTTATCATTGATAACAGCAATATTGAATCAACTCACTATTCACAGAGCAACCTCAAGACTCAGTGCATCACAATTCCATGTCAAATGTACAAATGTTTACAAAACTAACAATGCACATTAAGAAAAATGTCTCTTTACCGTCTAATTTTAAACATATAAAATAAACTATTTCCCTCTCTCCTATATGGATGCAGCCTGTAGCACTTACAGGGCATTGGAGGTGACGAAGAGGTCTGCGTTGTCGAACAGTGCTACTTGTGGCCACTCCACCAGCAGCAGGAAGGTGAGCTGGATGAGCAGCATGAGGGCCAGCTTCCCTATACTGCTGATCTGCAGGAACACTGAGCAGGCCAGCAGCGTCAGCAGCACACTATAGCTGAAATACTGACACACACAGGAGAGCGGGAGAGGTAATATCAGTGTAACATCTCAGATTGATCACAAATGTGTGACATGGGGGAAAATGGGGGGGGGGAAATCACATCTAGTAGTCTTTTTGAAATGGCTTGACCAGTCGCATAGGGAAGACAAACAGGGAATTTGGTGAGATAGAAGCCTGGTAGTAGACGATGATCCCGGGGCAGAGGCTCACCTCAGGAAAGGGACAGGAGGGGCCTCGGCTGGGACAGATCTCTAGACCCCCTTCCACAGACACATTCAAGCTGCGGATCAGACAGGGCGTCACCAGGGCAGCAGAAGTGTTCAGCTTCTCGGCAACGCAATTCTTCAAGCTCTTGGTGTCACAGGCAAACTACAGTACAGGTGAAGACAAACACACACAGACAACCATATATATATTAATATATATAAGTGGACAAGGTTTACAGTATGCTTGGCTGGTATATGTGTATAGTATGTGTGTGTCTGTGCGTGAGGGATCTGTTTCTTTGTTTTGAGTCGTAATCTGTTTAATCGCACCATATTGACAAAGGCAGAGATGAAGACGAGGATAATGGTAAATACTCCAACCAGGGTGCTGTTGGTGCGAGACTGGACAATCTTCTTTGAAACAGTCTGCATTGCAGCTGGAAAGAGCTACAAGAGGGAGGAAGAGTAAAGAGAAATGATTTAAAAGTTAGATATGCAGTGAATGCATGTACATATCAGCAAAAGATTTTGTGCTTGACAAGCTCTGCTACCTTGATGCAAGAGTATATGGCACAGATGAAGAGGATGTTGGCGAGTATGATGAAGATACTGATGTAGATTCCCAGCATGACTGGGGTGCTGCAAGGAAGAACATAGAGATACAATTATAAACATTTACACACATTGTTATTTATAAGCTTTGTGACACATACCAGAGGATTTATATGATTCAGTGTTTATCTTGTTTTCTGTGTGAATGCAAGTGTGTGCATGTGCGAATTACTCACTGTGGAAAGATAACAATCTGTATGAAGGATATGAAGCAGAATACTAGTAGAGTACAGGCGACATAGCCTCCAAAGCGATCGTCCACCTTCTTTGAATACTACAACAACAAAAAAGACACAGCTAGAGTCAGATACTTGTCTCAAGACAGACAGTTTTTTAAGCTGTGGTTTTAAACTAAAAAAAACATTATAAAAACCACTAGGAGTCTTAGTTCCAACCTTTTTCTCCAAGCTGGAGGTCTGAAAGGTGAGTAGGAACTTCTTAACATGATCCTTCCTTAGTTGGTCAATGCTGCGAGCGTCAATGGCTCGCCCCAGAAATTCATCCACCTCATCCTCCGGGTTCATGGCCTCCTGAACACCACGGCTGCAAGAAGAAGGGAAGAGAGAGAGAGAGAGAGAGAGAGAGAGAGCAAGAGGAGAGAAACACAAAGACATAAAGGGGTCAACAAAATCCAGTAAAGCAGCACATCAGTCCTCATACATGTGCGTGGGTCGAAATAGCCAACACTCACTTGTCTTTACTGGAGGACTCATCAATCCCCTGAAGAGGAGAAAGAAAGTGGCGATCAGAAGACTCATAACAGCATGTCTTTAAACTATCACAAAAAAAATGTGACTCTCACGGACATGCTGCAGTCTGACTCTGTCACCATGAACATGGTTGCTGATCAGAAATCTCACCATTTGCCTGAAGACTTTGGAGTCTTTGGTCCTGGAGAAGGTTCTGTCTGGGACCCAGCGCGGCATCAGACCCTCGTTAGAGTTGGCCCTCGTCCGCTGCATCTTCGCCATCATCGCCTTCTCCTCTTTCTGCTCAGAGGAGAAAAACACGAAGGCTTGACCCACTGTTCTTATAAAACACACAACTTGACTTGGGACTTGACTTTGACTTGTACTTTGATGACTTGAAAAGGTTTCTAAAGTCTTGACAAAAGATCTTGGGTTTGTGTAAATGACTTAGATTGAAAGTGATGAGATTTGTTCCACCAGACGACTGAATTTAAATTCTGTTTTCTGAATTTGTATGTATGTATAATGATTGAATTTATTGAAGTTGAGACTCAACTACTGGACTCTTGATTTGTTCTGACTTGACTTGGTGTTCTACATTTAGACTTGAGACTTGACATTAATGACATGGACTTGACTTGGACTTGACTTGGTAATCTACATTTAGACTTGTGACTTGACTTGAGACTTGTGCCTCAAGACTTGAGTCAATAGAGAAATATTGGCAAGTATTCAGTGGTTACCAACGCTAGAAGAAGTCTTTATCAGTATAGTTTTTATGCCTGTGTGTTTTTGTGCACTGACCCGTTTCTGGCTGCAGCCGAGGACCAGGAAGGTCTCGATGCTGTTCTCCTTCAGGTACGCGTTCCTCTCCCCTCCAAACCCCGGCTCCACCTCGTAGTCTCCGTTCAGATACTGCAGTGTGGCCTTAGTGATGTGGATCCGCCTAGCAGGACGAGAAAGAACCAAGGATTCAGTGTAAAACCTGTGCGTTTTTTTTGTCTTGTGTGTGAGTGTGTGCTTCTTTCCCCCTCACCCTGCTTTGCCTCCTGCCTCCATGTGGTTGGCCAGTGTGACGTCATTAGACCACACATCAAACTGCCACTTCCTGAGTCCCAGCACCCCGCAGTGCACGCGCCCACTGTGAATGCCCACACGCATGTTAACGTTGACGCCTGTCACCTCGCGCACCAGCCTGCCCAGACGCAAAGAAGAAGAAGATACGTGTCTTTTCTACATCAGGACAAAACTTGAAGGAAAACTGAGGAAAGCGCACACATAAATCCAAAACAAACACACAAACACACACAACTCCTACTCACGAGATGGCCTCTATCATGTCGACGCCCATCTCCACACAGCAGTGGGCGTGGTCGGCCCGGGGTTCAGGCAGTCCAGACACACAGTAATAACAATCACCCAAAATCTTAATACGTAGACAGTGGTTCTCCTGAGAAAGGGTGATATAGAGGGAGACAGAGAGAGAGATTGCGAAGAAAGAGGAAAGGGAAACGGGGTTGTTGAGTGTCCAAAAAGTATCCGAGAAGAAACTATTATGGCTCAAGAGATGGAAAGATACAGAGAGGGAAGACAGGAGGCTGCGGCGGCCGCTTACCGACGCCAGCTTGTCGAAGCGAGCGAAGAGTTCATTGAGCGTCATGACCAGCTCCTGAGCCGTGCACTGAGAGGCCAGGCTGGTAAAACCCTCGATGTCTGCAAACAGGATACTGAGGAAGAGAGGGAGAAGCACTATTAATCCCTGATAATGATTCATAAAAACACTGACCTCTCAAATACCTACAAAAATCGTTTTAGTAAAGCATTTGGTAGAGGTGTGTCCGGCCAACTGTGCGATGCTATATTTTCATCTTTACACTGCAGCAGTACTATATTGTACTGTGGTACTATCAGTGCTACTGACCTTGAGAGAGGCGGTAAGTTCGACCTGAATGTCCTACGAAGGAGATTGGTGCTAGTGTAATGTGTGTGTGTGTGTGTGTGTGTGTGTGTGTGTGTGTGTGTGTGTGTGTGTGTGTGAGAGAGAGAGGGAGGGAGAGAGGGACTGTGTGCAGTGTGTTTGCTCAGTGCTGTAATTGAATGTGTGCTGAAGCTCTCCATCTTTGGGGATTATCTTATCTTGGCTGCTGGTGATTAAGTATTCCCTCACTAGTGTTAATTAGCCTCCACTCTGCCAAACCACTCTACCCTCTTCTGACTCTGTGTGCGTGTGTGTGTCTGTGTGTGTGCAAGTGTGTGTGTGTGTGTGTGTGTGTGCGTGTGTGTGTGTGTGTGTGTGTGTGAAAAATATTCTGGAAGAATCAAGGCAGGATGCATGTGGTGTGATATGTTTGATAGGTTCAAGTAATATTCTAGCTTCAAATGTGTTTTTCTGCTTAAAGATGAGAGATACTGTGTTATGGAAATCTTTACTTCATATTCCATAAGGGTTTCTGATATGAAACCTCACTCTACTATGCAACAAAACAAAGCTGTAATCCTCCAACAAAGATGGTTAAGTTACTGAACTCTTTTGTTGATGGGTTTTTACGAATATTGTGCCGTCAAACATGAAAGAAGCGGCTGTGGCTGAGTGTCCAAGCTGACCTGACATTGTCATGTTTCTGGATATAGATCTTATGGAACATCATGTCTTCCTTCTTGGCATTGATGTCAGCCTTCATCTCCATGGCAACGTGCCTTGGCAACACAGAAAGCAACAGGCGTTCCTGGAAAACAAAAACAAAAAAAACACAACACAGCTAGTGTCATTCGCAATATTATCTTCTATCTGCAATATGTCAAGTGTGCACGCGTGTGTGCGTGTGTGTTTGTGTGTGTGTGTGTGTGTGTGGTCTTGTACTTCTATCCTAATGAAAACAAGGTTGAGTTTTAGACCTTAAGAGTGCTGACTTTTTTGGCCGGTCCTCAGTTCTTCAAGCATCTAGTTTAGGGTCAGGACTTGGGTTTAGGGTTAAGGTTAGAATTAAGACTAGGTTTAGGCGACGTACATTGCATTTCTGGGCCCATTTTGACATTTTGTATTTCACATCAAGATATTTCCAGCACAGCTACAATGGAGTTTGATAGCAGAAAAATGTTAATGCTATTTAAAACATCAACGGTAAATGTCAGGTTTTGGTGTCAGTCCCTCAGAATCAAAGGCTTCTTTCTCTCACCATCTGACTCACCATTTTGGACCAACGGTCAACAATTATACAGGGAGGAATCCATCGTAAAAGAGGCAGAGATACCAATTTCATCACCGACACCAGCCACAATAGACCAGAATGCAATGCAGCCACAAGACATGCTGTGTTTTGAGTAAGTTCAAGTTCAAGTCAAGTTATTTATATAACCCTAAATCACAAGCATGTCTCGAAGGACTTTACAAAGAATGAGCCTATCTAGATCTAACTAATCAACAATCAATCACAGAACAAAATGATGTAATACAGTATGCAACAAATTACACACAAGGAAGCAAAATAAAGCAAAAGACACAAAATAGCATGTTGAAGAGGCATAATAAGCCTGTCTACCCTACATGGCCTAGCCTACCCGCCAACTGCAGACCCTTAATGGATGCAAGGAAAAACTCCCAAGGAAACCTTATTAGGAAAAAATGGGAGAAAACTAGGGCGGGCCAACTCCAAGAGGGATCAACCACCAGGACAGCTGAGCGTGTAATAGTTGCCGGGACAAAACAATAACTGAAAAAACTCTCGCTCCACTATCACCATGAATGCAACAAGTTCATGCCCGTTCACTTGGGGGCTGTCAAAAGGCATTCTGAGAAATGCAGGAAATCACTAACTGAAGTAAAAGTAGGCGAGGCAGGTTGAGGGAAAGTGGGTACACCAAAAAGGTAAATTGCAACACTTCACTACAAAATAACTCCTGGAATACATTGAATATCACAAATTGATGACAGTGTAAGAGTATCCGAGGGTGGAATTTTCTTTTAAGGTTAGGAGTTAGGGGTTAGGGAATGAATGTAGGGTGTAGTAGTGTGTGTGTGTGTGGGCCTACCTGTTGTTGATTCTCCCTCTGCAGGTGTAGTCTGGCCTGGATGTAGCCTCTGGTCTCCTGGAAGGCTTGTCTCTGGGAAACCTCGGCAGGATAGTGGGTGCAGATGCCAATGATGTTAGTGCACAGGAAGATCAGGACGTTGGCGCTCACCTGCAGAGAAGAGGAGCACGAGGAAGAGGTGGTGAAGAATGAGATGAGGCAGAGGAAGGAGAATATCGACGATACTCTTGAGATTACGTAGGGAGGAAATTCTGAATGTAAGTTTAAACATCATCATGATTTAAGTGCAGCAGCAAACAGGTAGAGAAGCGGGATAAAACAAAGACATAGATCTCCGATAGTGCAGAAGAGCGTCAAAATACGCCGTTTGACATAGATTTTAGTTTCCATGTAGCTATGTAACTGTTTTTGCATCCGGTACAGAATGGTTTCATAAGTCAAAAACTCCATGTGCAAACACTGGCAGAGGCAGTAAAAATCCCTGTTCATTTCCCCATAGAGAAAAGAAGCCGGGATCCAGATGTCATTTTTGTGGGTTTAACCTTACATCATAGTAAAATGTCCTCTGTTTGACTTGTATCATTAGAGAGTGGTGGAGAAATACAGTAAGTCTCGAATGCTTGACTTTACCGGAAAATGCCTGCCTGAAAGGACATAAAAAACACGACTGGAGACAAACTTGTAATACAGTTTGTAAGCATTCATTTATGATGCCGGTGACACGAATTTCATTTCCCTCTGTACCTGTACGCTACAACATTTCTTTCCCCTATCTCCCTCAAGAGCACAGACTGAGAAAATATGCAGTATGCCGTGTATCACTGTGATTAAAAGACATAAATGTATTCAGTTATGAATCAATGGACTGAAAAGCATGGGATGTACAGCATGCATTTACAGCAGAACCATGTTTATCCAAACCCAGGTTTTCTGTACCAAAGCTTGTTATAAACATTAAATATTCAGTCACATATTCTGAAATGTTGTATCACGTTGAAACGCTTTTAGTTGCATGTACAGTCAATAAAAAAGCAACAATTACATGCAGCATATTTTCCCCTGCCAATTTTATCTATATTTTCTATATACTTATTTCTGTATTTATGTAATTTATCTATTTTGCATGCCTATTCATTAGATCTGTCAAACTGCAAGTCTGGAGTTCTCAAGGTTCTACTATGCTCTCACACACACACACACACACACACACAGAACACAAAATTTCCAACATTTCCTCTGGCAGGAAATGATCCTATTTGTGGGATCAGCTGTCCCCTTTGCTCCTCACAGTCCATTGACCACCTAATAATTTTACAGCATGCTTTTAGCCCGCTATCAGTCCAGGCACAGCAGTGCTTTCATATGTCCTGATATGGGATATCCCCCAGTGTCCTGAAAAGGTCCCCAACTGCATCGTGGGAAATGCTGTTGGTGCTTGACCTGTCACGGGGCCATTTCCTTTAAAGATGTGCTCTTGTTTACAGCATGAAAGTGGAGCTCTTCACTCCAGAGGCTACTTTTGGACACTAAAATACGCAGCAAGAGGAAGCCCAGTGATGATACATCCTGTATCAAATATCAATAATACCATAGAAAATATATAATTGTGGGACTTGGGTCAAACAGGGTTTTGCCATATCTTACTCTCAACTCAACTCAACTCAACTCAACTGTATTTATATAGCACTTTACACACAACACAGTTGATCCAAAGTGCTTTACAACACACACAGAGGAAAACAAAAACAAAAGAAGGAAACAAACACAATAGAAGAGGAGAAAATCAGAGTGATGATAAATAATAATGATAGTAATAATAATAATAGTAAAGGTACATGGTCACACAGAGCCCAAAATGACAACACAGACCTACAGAGACTTCAGGAGAAATACCTGAGCTAGTTAAGTTAGGCACAGTTAAAAGCTAATGAGTAGAAGTGTGTTTTAAGATGACTCTTGAAGATCTCAATAGTGGGGGAGAATCGGATGGTGGGAGGAAGAGAATTCCATAGTTTTGGGGCAGCGATAGAGAAGGCCCTGTCCCCATAACACTTAGTCCTGGATCTCGGGACAGACAGTCTTTGGTCAGACGATCTCAGTACTCTGACAGTGTGATATGGGGACAGGAGTTCTGTGATGTAAGAGGGGGCGAAACCATTTAACACCTTGTAAACAAACATCAGGATTTTAAAATCAATTCTGTAGCTAACAGGCAGCCAGTGTAGGGAGGCAAGAATGGGAGTAATGTGCTCCCTCTTTTTTTGACCTTGTCAAAACTCTTGCTGCTGCATTTTGAACTAGTTGGAGACGGGATAAACAAGACTGAGTGATACCAAAATATAACGAGTTGCAATAATCAAGGCGGGATGATATGAAGGCATGGATGACTTTCTCCAGGTCAGAAGTACAGAGAATTGATCTGAGTTTGGAGATGATGCGGAGCTGCATGAAGCTTAATTTTACTACCTGATTGATTTGTTTGTCAAACTTCAATCCTGAATCGAATATGACTCCAAGATTTTTTACATGTGGTTTAACAGAGGGGGCCAATGGGCCAAGATGAGGAGAACTCTGCATGTTATAGGATGAGATTGGCTTCCAAAACAAATCTCCTTTTTGCCGAACACTGTTTATCTTTTTGAAATTCATGCTCAATGATTATATTTAGGTAGAGAGAGTTTTCTTTTTAATTCCAAGGTAGCCAGAATCAGGTAGAAACATTGCACAGGTGAATCCTGACACCTCCTGGATGGAAATGGAAACACAAGTGGGCCAGAGGGTCACTCTGAATGTCATTACAATACTGTACCTCACTGTACATTCACATTTAAATATACACACTAAAAACAACACAACACGCCAAAGGAAAAGATCGCACTAACAGTATGGTACTAACAATATGTATGGAAGAAAGATGAATCCAAAGTTGGAGAGACAGTTGGTTAAATTAATTAAAACTTTATTTATTAATCTTTTCTATGAACTTATTATTGGTCTCTGAAACAAGTGAAAGGGGGGCGTGCAGACTGACAGAAGGGCGTGAATGAGTGAAAATGAATCAGACAATATTGACACTAAAAAGCGGGAAGCGTGAGAACGGCAGCAGGGAATAAAGGTGACCCAAGGTGAGAGAGTTTGCAGAGCATCACAGAAACAAGAATAGAAACAGATGGGTAATGGACAGATGAGTTTAAAAAGAGAGCAAACAAGAGGGTGGGGTAAAAAATAGAACAGCAGCAGCAGCATAGAGGACAGCACAGATAAAGTGGAAGACTGACAGATGTTGAGGATAGGAAGGAAATAGTGGCGAGGAGAGAGAGAAGAGGAAGGAGAGAGACAATGAGAGGATGACAGAGTAAGAAAGGGTACGAGTGAGTGAGCCGTATAGAGCAAGGAGGGCGAGAGAGAGAGAGAGAGAGAGAGAGAGCAGGACAGATATGGGCCACAGTGACATTAGGCAGATGGCTCAGAGCGCTCAGCTCTGTTTACATTACTCTCACTGTTCAAGCAAAAACAGCCATGAGACAAAAGTGAAACCTGCAGCTTGATGTGTGTTTGCAGGTGAACGCCTCCTGTCAGTCTTTATGCGTACAGTCAAGACTCTATAAGTCATGTTTATGCCGCATGCGTCCCAGCTAAGTATTTTTTACGCGTGGAGGTTTCGCGCAATGTGTGCATCACACTCCATGTGTTTGAGCTCACAGGCTAAAACTAATTGCTTGCTTTTCTCAAGAGGGCAAGGGCTAGTGGGTTTACAGAGTACACAGTAAGGTCCTGTGTTTACGCAACAGCACTCCACCTCTTTAGGAGCTCTGCTTGGCAGCACTTACCTGCTACCTGTACCTACCATTCTCCCAGTGCAAGGCCGCCGCACCTGTTCATCCCTTCTGTCCTCCGCACAGTCATTTATCTAACTCCTCCGGCTCGCTCGGTTATTACCTCATCCTGCTCTCCTTTCCTTTGCACCATTATAATCATACCACCAGCGTTACGATCGTATATATCAAACTGCTCACTCATGATCGACTTACCAGTACGATTATGGCCTAGTAAAACGCGGCTACGTTCAGTTTGTAAAGACAAAAACACACCAGGAGCATCATTCAAGTCGTGGTAACATTGCTCAGTTTTCTACCAGTAAAAGCAGTTCTCATTTCCCCGGGGGTGACATGGTGGAAGCAGCCAGCCAGCCAGCCACCAGTCTGCGGAGAGGACCTCGGCCTAATCCCTGGATATCAAAATGGCATTATGTAAGAGCTGCCCTGATCTAGACAGGACAGGCAAAATAACAGCAGTAGCAGCAATGACTGTTCAGCACAACATAGATTAAAATGTATTTTGCCACACAAAAAAAAAAAAAGCCTTCCAACGGCTTAGGGAGGATATGCGGGCTCAATCAATGAATGATCAACATAGCTCGGTGGACGGACAGCTGAAAAAATGACTGACCAACTGAACAGACTATAAGGCCGCCTGACTCCTGAGATGCCTCTACAGGGACTTTACAGTAAATTATGGGGTCATTTTCTACACTTTTACCAAAACCATTAACCAAGAGTCTGGAAGAAACCCATAACACTGTGCACATTTTACTGATCCTTACATTTTTTGCACTAACACTAACTAAACACTAACCTGTTGACAATGCACTCCACTAAATGTACATTTGTCCAGCTGCTTCTGAACAGCACGCTATTACAAGTGACTGTGTTTTATGAATTGACTTCTTACTTAGTCTTCGCTTTAATCTCGCACATGATCTGGGACGTCCAAACAAACATGGAGTGGATGCAGCAGTGACATACAGCTGCTCAGCATCAGTAATGTCTCAGCATCAGCAGCAGCAGCAACAAATCCTTCCCCTCCACATCCCAACACCGACCGCCGCTCTGCACCTAATGAAAGCTCTCCGAAGCGATCATCTCCGAGTCGGAGGGCCAGGCGAGGATGAGAGGGGGGCTAATGGAATATTCAGAAAGTTTATTTATAATTTTCCTCCTGCTTTATGATGGATTTAGCACAGCGGCCATTTACTTTAGCAGGAAGTCTGTGGTCTTGACAGAGAGTCTATAAACATTGACTTTTAAGGCCACAGGGCCTCTTTTCAATGGGCCTGTTTCAGCGGGGAGAGAGTGTTCTTTGAAGAGCAGAGAGCATACAGAAGAATGTGGACAAATGGGACATTTATCAGGATAGTGCCCTGCCAAGGCTTTCTAACAGACAGATGTAATACTTCAGGTGAAAATTCATTAAATGGCTGGCAAAAAAGGGAAATTGGCCAACAGGATTTAGTCGATGAGGTTGTGGCTATGTAGAAACCAAACCATCCGATCCAAAACAGGCTGTAGGATGTGATAAAATGACATCGCTCATAATCCCGCCCCATTTCAAACCACACAATCTTAGTCCCAAATCCAGAATCAGGGCCAAGGTTTTTGGTATATAGGTCTTGTTGCTGAATGTCAGCGCAGCTTATGGGTCTTTCTTTTCTCTTTTCTCAGCGTGTTCACACAGCACAGCAGTAGGTGACCTCCCCCCCCTCCCTTAATCCCCCCATCCTGCTCTCCATCCCACTTAACAATACTCAGCCAACACCCAACGCCGAGACACTGATCACAGGATGGCGCGTGTGTGTGTGTGTGCATGCATGCAAAACTAGCGTGTCCGAGAAGATCTTAACATTTCCCCTCACACCTGGTATTACTATTGTAGAAGCCAATTTATTCAGACCCCTTGTGAACAGATGTCAATTGAGAGAACGAAATGTTCAGAACGCATGAAATGAAATGACTGAAATGAATGTTGAAGTTGCCGACTAAAAGCTTGCTCAGAACATGAAACGTGCGCGCAGGCATTCTGAAATGCTGTATGAAGTCTAATTCGCACTTTGAATCCCTTTCGTTACATCATGCATGAACAAGGAAATACCAGCAATTACACAAAAATCAATCGGATATATTTTCCCATTGACACATTTTTCGTCCAATCAGTCGACCGGTCAGTTCAGAAGTCAGCGGTATGCAAAAACAAGGCTCTGCTGTAATCACCAGGTATCATGTTCACTCTCCAGACTCAATATTCCTGTTACACAGCTGACAGTTCATTTTGAAGCCTGTAGACCTCACAGGACTCTTAAGACAATCATGACAGTGATTTTATACATATATATGATAACTCAGCGTTGCTAAAGAGGGTGTGTCTCTCTCTCTCTCCCTCTCTCTCTCTCTCCCTCTCTGTCTCTCTCTCTCTCTCTCTCTCTGCGTGCGCTCCTCTCTCTCCAAGCCTCCGTCTTGTGAAAGGTTCTGGTTAGTGTTGGCCCGAGACTCACACCCACAGAGACTGTGAATTATCGGAGATGGCAGCGCAGCTTTCACTTAGCAACTATCACCCACATTCCACAGCCTCCCTCCAAAGACTTGCCGTCCCCCACCGAGGTTCAGACAGGGTGCAGCCTGGGGACCCAGCGGGTGGGGTGGGGTGGGGCTGTAGCCCACGGCCCAATTACTTCTCTTTGTTTTATAGATTTAGACCCCATTACACAGGGATGGGCCATTACGGGATGGGACGATACACAGTACTTATCTTACAATACGATTCAATAGGCGATATGGGGTTCATGATTCGATACAACCACAATGCAATGTAATAAATAGTATGGCTGCAGAATTATGTTTATTGCTGAGCCACAAATCTTTCTAGCAATGCCATTGGCTTGCTAGAACGTAAACAACAATTTAAAAATGTCATTACAAAGTGCAGATAATATAATTTGGATGGACAGCTTGTGAAATTGTGATGGGCAAGCTGTCTCATTTGTGATTACTACAGCAGAATAAAAAATAGCTAATATCGCAATTCATTTTTTACTGCACAATACGTATTGTCACATTTTTGTATTGCGATATATTGCATTTCGATATATCGTCCCATCCCTAGCCATTACCCCACAATCAGAACATATTTAAAAAAGCAGCTTCAAGATTCTTCACTCAGCTTCGTATCCAATAGAATTCGGTGCTATCAAGTGCTGCTGAGGTCATTTCAATACATGGAGCAAGACATGTAACGCTGACTGGGAAAAAATCATTTAGCTGGACAGCGCTGTACAGGAAGCGGCGTGCAGAAGAACACGGTGAATTTATAAGCCATTTTCCCAGTGGGAGCAATGACTGATGGGATATTGTTGTTGAAACGGGGCCAGGGAGAGTGCAGCCGGAGCGCTTTGGCCTTTGAGAAGCATCTGGAACTCCTTAGAACATCTGTGTTAGATCAGGCTCTATAAAACACAACTCTGGCACCCCGAACGCAACGACGGCGCTCTCCCCGCGACAAAACATAAGAGTCTCTCTCGCGGGTCGTCCCTTATCTTTCCTCGAGAGCGTCAGTTATTTATTTCCAAATTCTTTTCATTTCATTTATTTTTCTCTCTCTCTTTCCTTCCTTCCAGTCTCCCGCTCTCTGTCGCTCGCCCTTTGTGAAAGAGTCTGTGTATGTGTGTGGTGCCAGGCAGCTGCTGGGTTTGTGTACTCAGCCTGAGCCTCATGTCTACACACAGCTCTCCCTGCCCTTATCTGAAATGACCAGAACCACATCGACAGATAAAGAGTCAAGCCCCGCCTGCCCATTCTGCTCCCTGCGCTCGGCCGGGTGGTCTCACACCGTCTGGAGGTGAGAGCAGAGCGGCCGGCTACTGGAGCCTCTGTCCTGTTCTGGAGGGACTGCAGATAAAATATGTTTATCTTGCAAAAAAAAATGTTTTGGAGCACAATCGCCTGTACAGTCTTGTCATTTCTGCAAACGAGATTCAGTTCACTTGTGAAGAAGAACGACAGGGTTTTGTCTCTTTTCAGGAAATCATTTTCCAGGACACTTCCAGGACAACATCAATCAAATTGTGTAAAGGTATTCTTAGTTTCCAGAGGCTGTCATCATTGCAGTTGGCATGCAGCAGTGTCACTTCAAAAAAAAAAAAAACTCATGGTGATGTGACAGCAAAAAATGTAATCATTCTGCTCCAAATATTTAAATTTACTTCATAATCTGGGATAAACTGAGGAAGTCCATTACTACTTTCTGATTTTCCATGACCATCCAAAGCTATCCAGAACATTTTTCTCATTTTCCAAGTGGTTTCCATTACAGAGAATTATAAGTCTCTTTGATTACCTTGCACAACCACATATACATACAAGTATGATTTATGATCAAGTATGATTTATGTCATTTACACTAAAAATGTGAATGCACATATGGCAGCTGTGCATTGGGGAAGGGAAATCCACCGTGTAAAAATCATGGATATGCGTGGATTCTCATTTGGTATTTTGTACAGAGAATGTCCTTTTACACACAAAATCGGGACTAAGTCAAGCATCACACATTACTGTTTCTATCTGTTGGCCTTTCATAGTAGGAAAGGGAATGAAAATATAAATTAAACTGATTCAGTCAACAGTTATTTTCGAGAGGCCTCATGCTGTAGGTTATCATGCTAATTTTTCATTAATCAGATCTGAGTAAGGTCTGAATAGTAAATAAAAATATGGAAATATGCTGCATTCATGATAATCAAGCACAGTCTAAATGAGTTCCTCAGGCTGCAAATTCACTTGTTCTACATACAGACTTTAGAGAATTTAAGAGAAACACCTAAAACCTGTGTCCAATCAACTGCCACAATAATTCAGTCTCAAATAATACTATATAAATAGCAGTATATAGACAGTATTAGTAGTTGGGGTCTTGAAATCCTTGCAAGAATTAGTGTATCTTTGTGTATTTGTGTGGGAAAAAAAAACATGAATCTAAACAAATGTGATGTATTAGAGTTATTGCAAAAGAGTAGCAAAATGCAAGTCACCTCTATTGTATCCATAATCTTCAAAAACGGGAAAGGAAGCGAAAGTGTGTACACTGTCTTTCAGTTCCCCAACATGTAATTTATTCAATAAGCCAGTCACAATGAACTACAAACATACTTGTCTTCAGCTAAAACACACTGAATACACAGACGTCCCTCCCCTTCTCCACTGTGACAATCGGTTTTATTTTGGATGAGTGTAAAACCTTTCTTTTCTTATCTGTCAACATAAAAGCCTGACTGATCACACACAGGTTTCTATTAATAATTTTAGATTTTGGCCTCTTTTCCATCTTCCTTTAGCTGTTTTAGTCATTTTTGAATATTATACACATGCTTTACACTGAAATAAAAGATCATACACATTACATGAAAAATGTGCCGTGTATGAACAATTATTTGTAATCTATAGCCAGCTATACTGATCTGTCATGTTCAAATTCCTTATTCCTTAGTCATGTTACTGTAAATATGGGCAGGGACAAGCTGGGGGCAGCAACTTCACATTGAAAAACTACACACCAGACACATTCATGTTGGCAACCAGAGGGGTGTGACTTTTGTGGAGAGAGTGTGACTATTAAAGTGCTCTGGCTTTGGAGAGCCCATTTCTGAAGTTGCAACAGTGTTTTTGTTCAAACAGAAGGTGAAATATGCCAAGGTGTGCAGTGGAATCTAAATAAAAAGCGGGGAGCGTAAGGAAATTAGACCTAAAGTCTTTATATTTCCACGTTCTCTGGAATGCACGGGACCCCTGCAAGGACACTTGGCTTCATACACTGTGAACAGTCAATAGGTTCAGGGATAATTGCTGTTATAAAAAAAGTCTATCAGAAGAGCTATGTCAACATTGGACAGATGTGATGTAATTAGTGATAAAACTGATGTACCAGAATTAGAAACCCAAATTAATAACAAAACCAGACAAGGTCACCAGGTCAATTATTCTAGCAAGCCGTTCTTAAAAAAGCATGTATCTTTTTCCACAAGGCCTCGAGGCCTAAAAACACATCTTACACCATTTTCACAGCAGAAGGACCACAAACATGCAGAGTCATAGATAGCTGACCAGAGATAAGCTTCCCTGAACCAGACAACTGGCAAACAACATCCTGCACGCCCCCCCACCACCCCTCCCCTCCCTACTCGCCCACCACCTCCACTCAAATGACCTCTCCTGTGTCATCGCCATGTTTAATTATGGGCTGTCCCATTTCAACAGCAGGGGGGAGGAAAACAATACATGAACCCAGTCCAGCAGCCAATGAGCGGGATGTCTAGAAAGCTCCGACACCCTGGGTATCCTCCCGAATCTGATTCTCGGAAGAAGCAAACAGGGGAATCAATTTTGACCTGATTTCTGCCTTCTACTTGATGCAACAGTAACCAAACTGTATACCAACAGCCTGAACTGGGTCTTGACTGCTTGAGTCGTAGTTGTTTCCGTGGCAACCACTGGACCAACTGAACACAAGCACTGAGGGAGACACTTGATTGGTTAGCAATGCTGTTTTTTCCCCATCATTCTCAGAAGTGATGCTAAACCTATAATTCTTTCCCGGTGCTCTTATTGGTCCACAGATTGGTGGGGGTTTCACAGCTTGTAATCATCATAAAAGTAAATATAGACAATTATCAACAAGATTAATACAATGTGAACTGCACTAACACAGAGACAATCATGCAAATGTTTGATTGCATTTGTATTCTTAGCATTCGGCTTGTTTGAGGTGATTATCTTGAGTGATCATAAAACATTCAGCCGTATCAATGGCTAAATCCTAACACATTTGAACCCATCTGGATCCTTAGAGTAAGCTGTGGTGTGTTCTGTGTGTGTGTGTGTGTGTGTGTGTGTGTGTGTGCGTGTGTGTGAGTGGGATGCATGTGACAGGTATCCTCGTTAAAATGCTGCTGCCGTGTTAAACACACAAATTATTTATCAGGGAGGCAGTGGAAGGACTGCGTGGGGAGAATATCGGATTCTCCTCCGATCACACACCGCCTCGCTGCCTCCTCCTTCCTCATACAGAGTGTCTTATTCTATAGCTGCAGCCCTGCACAGGGGATCACAAGCTGACACTTCCTCCACTGGGACGCTGTCTCCCATCCTGTGCATGATGCATACAAGGTTATCCCTTCTCTGAGACCGGTGTACAACCGCGAACAGCTGATACAGTCGACACTGTGCAAGACTCGTTCTGATTTAAATGCATTTATTCTCTGTGTAACATCCCGGAAGTTGGACGCTTAAGTAGTCGACCTGTTGGAAAGTTTGACGGAAGGCCCGTGTATAAACTACGCACACTGGTACATTAGTAGCGCATACTTATTTACACTCTATTCACTTATCTTATCTAATGAATATAAAACACACTTTAAACGCTTAGCGAGAGCTTGACAAGGAGGCCAGAGAAACGTATTGACTGCCCTCGGACCCGGAGGCCGCGGCGAGGCTGGATGTGCCGTCTCTGTTGTCTAATGGGCTTTTAGGGCTTAAGTCACCGTCTCTGTTGTGGTCGGGGATCAAAGATCTGTCCCAAAATGCATTAGGTTCCGCGTCATAAAGCACCACGGAAAAAATTACCAAAACGTGTTTGACTTGGTGCCTCTGAATATATGAGTGGCCTCTGCACCTGTGTGTGTGTGTGTGTGTGTGTGTGTGTGTGTGTGAGTGCATGTGTGCGAGGGGGACAGAGCGAGCTGCCTGTTGCTCTGACGCAGACTCTGATAAGACTGTTCCATGTGACGCAACAGTTAGCAGAAACGCCAAGGGCTGGGTATTTTTAGGAACCAGTCTTTGACCTCTCACAACACTTGTGTCAACAACATCCACACAACAATACGAGACATTGTCAGGAGACAACACCATAAACCAAACGACTGTGGGGTGAAAAATCAACAAACGGCAATTGTTGTCATAGAGCCAAAAATACATCCACAAAGATGTGGTAGAGATTGGTACGCATGCAAAGTATGGCCTACTACTGCATGCTGAATGGAATAGACTTCACTTGTATACTATTCTAATTTAACCCTAAACACACACACACACACACACACACACACACACACACACACACATTCACACAGAAACACACACAAATGCACACACACATTCAGACAATGGTCTGGTGATTTAGTTCCAAAGAAAAACACACAGCAGCAATTCTGACGAACATTAAATGGACACCTCTAAGGGAAGTTGTCAACCAGCAGAAAGCAGGGGATGGTGTGTGTGTTTGGGTGCGTGTGCCTGTGTGTGTGTTGTGGGGGGTTGATACACATGCTTGTGTGCATGTGTATGTGTGGCTACGGCTAATTGATTTCAGCTGAGGAGTCACAGACATGGAGAGGCAGAAAAATGAAGGAAGAGTAACCGCCTATTTGCTGATTGAGTGAAGCTCACATCAAATGCTAACCATGTGTAACAGGACAGGTTATCTCCATCACACATCACTATTACATGTTAAAGAAGTTTGGCGTTTGTGTCAAATGCGATCCTGTGTATATCAAGGCAGCTCAGACTCCTATAGGTGCTGCAGTTGATGATGATGTGTGCACTATAAAATCCTCTAAGTAAAGCTACGAACAGACACTCAGCCATCCTCCTTTCTACTGTATGCAGCTGTAAAAACAGTATCACACTACCAACCAGTGCCAAGAGCAATACAACTTAGGGAACTAGCAGATGGATTGCATGTGTTTTGTGTTTTGAAAGGCTTGAAGGGATTGCGAACCATTAATTTTGAGAGTCTTTTTTTTTTTTTGCTGCTTTTATGATTTTTATTATGGGTTAAAATCAAATGGTAAAAACACTTCTTGGAGCCACCAACAAGCTCTTTCTCACTGCTAATTCCCATTGAGGATTATTTGGACGCCATCATCAACCACCTTGTCTGGTGCCACAGTTTCTACCACCCTTGAACAGGAAGGGTGGGCCCCAACACCAACAGGGTGTCACTCCATCTAAAGGAGTTTCACCACTGCTGATCTCAGTGGAGGGTTGTAGCATCACTTGAGCTAAATGTTGTTTCAGAGACATTTCTTTCCTGAAAAGAATACAAGCAAAAACAGCAATTTAGCTGGTTTGCCCTCCCCTTTTCTCACCTTACCTCTTACTTTGTATGTTTTAAGTACAGCCATTGTAGAATTATCTTTTTTTTTCTTTCTTTTTTTCCTTTACTCCAGAACCAAGATAAAGTGCATATATAAAAAACAAAAGAAACAAACAACCCCCCCCCCCCCCCCCCCCCCCCCCCCCTCCCCAGAGTTGGTGTGCAAAGCCATACTGAGTGAAAGTAGTTTGATAGTGGTTTCTTGACTGTTGATATTGTAAATAGGTCTGTTACTAATGGTGGTGGTTGCAAGTTATTATGTGTGATATCAATTTTTTTCCTGAGTGCGTTCTTGAGTTGTGGATATTGTAAAAAAAATTCTTGAGTGAAATCAAACTTCTGGATTGGTGTTCTAAGTGAGTGATTCCTTTGATTTTCCATGAATTAAAAGAGAGGGTGCGCTTGTTGATTACAAAGTCTGGGTTGTTCCAAATTGGGGTGAATTTACATGGTGAGGGTGTGTGATTGGTGATCTTATTGATTTTCCACCAAGCTTCCAGAGTTGTGGCAATGACTGTGTTCCTGTAGCAGTTATGTTTTTTTATTGTTGTTGAGAGAAATGGTAGATCTTTGATGGACAGTTCGTTGCATTCTGATTGTTCAATTTCTAACCATGGGTCTTGGTGAACATTTGAGTGAATCCATTTCATGATGTATTGTAATTGATTGGCTAAGTAGTAATGGAGAAAATTTGGGGCATTTAAACCTCCAAGCTGTTTGCTTTTCTGTAGTGTTGTGAGTTTGATTCTAGGTTGCTTGTTTTTCCAGTAGAATTTTGTGATTAGTGAGTCAAGTGTATTGAACCAATTGGGTGTTGGTTGGACAGGGGTCATTGAGAAGAGGTAATTGATTCTGGGTAAAATTGACATTTTGATTGTTGCAATGCGGCCTGCAAGGGAGAGTGGTAAGTTATTCCAGCGGTTTAACTGATCTTCGGTGGATTTAAGGATGGGGGTAAAGTTGAGGTGGAACAACTCTGGAAGATTGGGGGAAATATCAATGCCCAGATATCGAATGTTACCAATTTAGATGTTGAAGGGTAGTTTTGGGGTTGCAGCCTTCCACTGGTGTTGATTTAGTGGGAGGATGGTGGTTTTGGACCAATTAATGGAATAGTCAGAGATGGAGGAGAATATTTCTATGAGTTTAAACACTGCAGGTAATGATATTGATGTTTTTTGTATATATAGTAATAAATCGTTGGCATATTATAAACTGACCTTATGGGTTGAGTTGGTGGTGGTGATTCCAGTGATTTGAGTGTCTTGGCAAATGGCGGCTGCTAGGGGTTTTATAAACAGTGCGAATAATAATGGGGAGAGTGGACATCCTTGCCTAGTACCACGGTTTAATGTAAAACGTTGTGATGTTATTCCATTGGTGATTACTGATGCTGTGGGTGAGTTGTAAAAAATTTTGATCCATTTAATAAATGACTCTCCAAAACCAAACCTATCTAGTGTTGCAAATAAAAAAGTCCAGTTTACACGGTCAAATGCTTTCTCTGCATCTAATGATATGATGGATGTGTTAGTCTTTTGATTTTTGGATATATTTATTAGGTTGAATAGACGGCGCATATTATTTGAAGAGTGTCTACCTTTGATGAAACCAGTTTGGTCCGGGTGAATTAGAATATGAATTACTTTTTCCAATCTCATAGATAGTGCTTTACTAATAATTTTGATGTCTGTGTTGATGAGTGACAAGGGGCGATAGCGTCTTCTGAGAGTCTTACATGTAATTCCTCTGATGTAGCAGACAGACACCGTCAAGATGTCATGCTCCTCACGAAGGAGTCTCAGTTTACGCCGGTATTACATGCTTACATGATTCTGGCAGCAACAATAGCTAGGTGACCCACGATCCTGAACAGCGTCCTATCTTTGAAGGTAGGCTACCTCTCCGAGCGATAGGCTGTGTTTGTGTTTTGTGTGTGATATATCCTCATGTCTCAGGTATTTACTCTGTGACATGATGCACATGTAAATAGTCCCCACTGGGAATTGGGTCTAAAAAGCAAGAGCCATGCCTGATCGCTGATTTAAATCCACTGTCCACTTCTGAGAAGCCTGAGGAAATACAGATTGATACACAAATAAGTGAGTGAAATCAGCTTCTTAAGTCTTCCCAGGTTGGGATACTGTGCCTGTGACCAGCAGGAACTCATACTTTTTGAGTAATCAACGTAACGCTTGTCCTAAGCCCATGATATAGAACAGATGCCCAAGTGAAACCAGAATCTACATTTCTCATGGAGCCACTGGGGGACTGTAACCCCACGAGCCACCTGGATCTCATAGATTCCTTCTCAATTCACCATTCAAATCTGCAGTGCCAGCAAAGAGAGGCCAGCAATGAAAAGATAGGCAGACGAGGGGATCTGCATCCTAATTACAGCCCCATGTCATTCCTCGTACACAACTTCATCATTATCTGTAACCATCGACACCAACAGAAACCCAGCGAGGTTAATGAGTTATTGGTGAAAGAGGAAATACTTGCACACAAGCGTGAAGCAGTGATTGATGACAGTGGATTACTGTGTCACACAGTACACAAAAGTCCTTAGGAAGACACAGCATTGCTGGGCTGCTGCTATCTCATGACATTTATTCACGTAACGATGGCAAACAATGTTTGAGCCTGAGATGGATTGCACTATGGTATATCATGCATGATGTTAAAGAACAGAGTAGTTACTGAGTTCCCACCAAGCTGCCTCACTAATGGATTTATAATAAATAATGATAATATTAGAGAAGTGACTTGTTTAGGTTTTAATAGCAAACGCTGCCATAAATTGTGCATGAAAACCATTCTCTCTTTATAGAATTTGCCTAATGTGAGAACGGCTATCTTGCTGAATGGAGACCATCGTCTCTCAGGGAGAAGGAGTTAGGGAAACAAATCCTTTTCCTTCAATTAAAAGCTGAGACATTGCAGTTGCGACTAGTGACTGAGCATTAACAACAGCAAACATTCCTCTATCCCCCCCTATTGTTTTCATGTAATGGTCTTCCCATTATGTTTTTCCATACGCTGTCCCAGCGGATACCAACAGTTACACAACAGTTATGGTGGTACAGAATGCAACCAGCCACCATACTGACCCCCTCCACAGTCTCACCCCCCCATCACCCCACCCTTGGAGAAAAGTACAAAGCGTCCCTTGTGTGAGAGCACAGAGACCTGAGTGATACTGCTTTATATCATCATGGTATTCTCCCTCTGTCACACAACACACACACACACACACACACACAGCCGTCCAGCCGAGGCGGTTCATTCAGCCCACTGACCTTCAGCTAGCCCCTAGGTCCTTGGCATGACGCACAAACAACACACTGTACAGCAAGCCCCATACGCAGCCCCAATGTACACTGCCTCTACACTGGCAGATAAATACACAGATGCAACATGGTGACAAAACACAATGGACTCACTGATATATACACTGATACACTGACATATACTGCCTCAGCAGACTAAATGCTGTAGCGCTGCCCGTTCAGTAATACCACCATCATAAAAGTCAGGCCAAAAGAGCCAATTTCAAAACACCCAGACATGCAGTGATGTAACCATGTGTCGTGTTCACAGTTAAATTACGATGACAACTACATTACATACATTTCCTAATGCATATAATTACTTCTTAACATAGCAACATATCACTAGGAGACAGTATACTATTATTTGCCTACTTGCGAGACTTTGAAAAACATAAGAAGTCATAAAATCTTGGCAGGACAAAATGTCCACATACAATCTGAGTAAAGAAAAAATCAGAAGGGAAAACCAAATGAACCAAATGACTTTGTGCAACTGTCAAACATGTTTCCATCCCATTCAGCAAGAATGTAACTTCAGGTCAGGTCAACTGTGGCAAGCAAAGCGAACCGCCAAACAGTCAGATGTCCGGCTTCTCTTACCTGCTTCCAGAGGAACTTGTCTTCCTGGTTGATCTGCCAGGTGGTGACCAGGTGTATGATGGATAGCACGGCTCCACTCAGCACTGCCGCCCTCATCCTCACAGGCAGCAGCGTGTAGATGATGTAGATGAAGAAGACGGACCACCAGATGCCTTCCGAGGCGCTCCGGGGGGCCACCATGAGCACCCCGAACACCTGCACCGACACCAGCACCCCGATCACCAGGTAGCTGACCATCCACATGTAGTCCTGGTGGAAGCCGTTGCGGTTGCACACCACCATGAGAGCCATGAAGAGGGCCATAGCCACCGACAGGGCCGAGGAGTAGGCGACGTGAGGGGCGGCGTGGACACAGTGGAAGGTCAGCATGACGCCGCACACGATCACCAGCACCCCCATCAGCATGGTCAAGGAGCTCTGGTTCAGCCGAAAGAAGTAACGCTGGTACAGGCGCTCCAGTTTACGGGACTGGAACTTTTTCGACTGGAACACCCGCACCACCCTGAGCCAGCAGTCCGCAGCCGTCACCCCCGCCGCGCCATTGGGACCCTCATCGCCCATGTCCCCGCTCCCCCCGTTGCACCCCCCTTTCCTCCCTTTCAGGTCCCCGTCCTCAAAGCCCAAGTCGACCGATTTCAGCCCCACCCCTTCCCCAGGGGCCCCTCCCCTTTTGCCGTAGTGGTCCTCCTGCCAGCCGCAGCGAACGCCGAAGTTGCCCCCGCCTCCCACGGCCCCGGCCACCCCTCCGCGGTGGTGCTGATGGAGGGGGGCTCCAGAGGGGGGCTCCATAGCATCTGGGTCCCGCAGGCAGCTCATGTAACGCGGGTTGCAGAGAGATGAACCTCCCTTCCGTTTGGACTTCTTGCCATTGCGCTCCCCCCACGCAGTCTTGCGGTCGTCCACTCTGGCGACTAGGAAACCACTGAACCAGGACATTCTGTAGGAAGAGCAGAGCAGAGGGATGTTCGGCACAGAAACAGGCACAACATACATAATAATAACAGGTAGACCTGAGATGACCTTTAACCACCTGTAGGAGTTGTTCATTTACCTGTCGGGGTTCTGGTACATGTCCCAGCCCTTTCCTTTCCAGCCGGTTCACTCATTTATCCCAGTGGACAAAAGTTTGAAGAAGTGAGGGGGTTTTTAGAGGCCACACTGCAGGGGCGCGGGTGGCAGCGGCTGGATCGGGTCAAAAGGTGCACCAGACGCTCCGCACAACCCCAGATGTTTGTGCCAGAGCCGGTGATCACAGACCAAGGTTAATGAGAAGACCGGTCCCTGCTGCCAGGCCTATCTCCACGGCTTCTGCTGGCTCTAGAGGAAAAACAAATACATACAGTAGATGTAAACTTAGAACGCTAAACAGGAACAGCCTGTGTGCAAATCAATCTGCAATGGTGTCATGGTATTAAATGGCTCAAAATGAAGCAGTGGCTAGATCAGGTAGGATCAGATTGTGATACTAATGTGATACTTGTGCAGCAACTGTCAGTGCTAATACATGCTAATGTAATAATATACAGGCCTACAAGTCCTGACTCACACGTTACGTTAGCTCTTACAATAGACTGTTGGCAAAGAGGGCCTTCCTCCTAAATGTGACTGGAAATAAAATACATCACGTCTCATTGTCAGCCACATGCACATAAATCTCACTGGTGTTGACAGTGCAGGGACACGTTTCCTGGATAACCAGACACACTTGAGATTGCCTCTCATGTCTAAAAACTCAGACATACTTATGGAAGAAATGCCAGTCAGTATCCACCAGCCTTTCATAAACTCTGGGGGTCAGGACCCAAAATAGATTGCAGGCTTGATTCTGGAGGGTATCCATATGACAGCATGAGTAATGTGTTTTAATGAGCCCGGGTCTCAGGGTGAACCGAAACCTACTCAATTTGAATGCCCGGCTGGAGAAGTTTAAAAAGACACACACCGTTCTCCAGTAGTTTTGAGTACATTTGGCAGATGATAAGAGAAAGATACCTTCTGCTGTTGTTCAAACCCAATGATAAAAGATCAGTGGTAAATAGAGCGGATGCATGCCACTGGACTACAGGACACTGTCAAGAATAATACATTTAATAAAATGGTGGTATAGTATGACAGCTCTCGGCCCGCAGGCCTTCAGCATTAAACCAACTGTCTTTTAAAAAATGACTGGCACATCAAGTTTGTTTCCTTATTTCCCTTTTAACATTTCAAAACTCATGGTCCTCTCATGAATCTATGCCCTAGACATACATGTATGTCTATCTATCCATCTTGAAATTCATGAGTAAAGATGTCTTATTAGGCTACATTGTAGTCATAGTTATTATAGTGTACCCTAATGAAAATATTCCTGTAATGCTCCCTAAGGACTTGTAGTGTGTCTGTGGTGCTCAAGAGTTCATAGTGACCTACTCCTACTTTATAGTATGTTTTAATCTCATATGATATCACTATGATGTTCCTAGAATATTCCTGTAGGGACTTGTAGTTTTGCTGGGATATATATAGTGATATAGTGTGCTTCTAATCGTTTATTATAGGTTTGCTACTGTTCTTTTTCGCACTGATTGAATTAAAAAACGTCCACATTGCCACAGTGTAGTCTGGTATCTCCCATATACAGTTGTAGCACCGCTACCAGCTGATCTTACCAGGCCTCCACATGCCCTGAGTTCCAGATAAGAGCAGAAAAGACACGCAAGCGCAACGCAGGCGTGTTGCTGCTGTCGCCTCCTCGACCTGCGTTTACACCGGGAAGGCATGCTGTGTTGTTGAAGCAAAAATAGCATTTCCTCGCTATCTTGCGCCTTCTCTGGCACGTATCCGTCCAGTCGTATCCCTGGCAGTGGATCGACAGGATTCAAGGAGACCCCCCCACCACCACCACCTTCCCCGACTCATCCACAGAAACGTGCACACACACGAACACACACACACACACACACACACATACACTCCACCCCCCCGCGGCTCTGCGTCCCTCACTCGCCTGCACAAGGTCGACCAGTGTACCCATTTGCAAACGTCGTGGTGTTGCCAGTCGTTTGCTGTGTTTGCATGGTGCCTGGCTGTGCTCACTGGTTTCCTCCACTAGCGCTTGGAAAGAGAAGAGGGGGGCGGGGGGGTGACTGACTATTCCTAGGGGACATTTTCAACCGGACAGCAGCACACTGGCGTTCCAGCCACAAACAGTGAGCATAAGGCATTCATTGTGGGCTTGTTCCAGTTAATCAGATCTGTCCGAGGCTGTGTGAGGGAACGCATCTTATGGCTCAGTTATCATCCAGATGATACAGATGCGAAAATAGATCAAGCAATTAGGGGAAATCAAAGGTATGTAACGCGTTGGGCATTTGCACGGCGGCCTGTGTTGATTATGTATGGATGGTAGGCTATTTGCCATACAGTGTAAAATCCCATGCACAGGCCGTGTGAGGGCCCGCATTCAAACAGCGTAGGCTTCTTGTTACATAACACTATGGCCTATGTGACAACCATAGCAGGGACCATAAAACCATTTCGCTGCGTCCGGCAGCCTAACTTAGGACACAACATGCCACTGTCAACAATTAATTTTTATCAGTGTCCTTCAACCGGCAGCAAAGGAATAGGCCGCGAGCTTATTGTATTGACAAACATGCCTCTTGAGTAAATAAACACAGATATAAACATATTACTGCTATTGCACATTCCACAGCATCAGTCAGTGGATGGTGTAGCGGTGAACCATACACTTCCCCTCGTCGATAAACACCCCGTGTGCGGACAGTGACAACCATAAATTGAGATTATTTGAAGTTTAAAGTTGTGTTATCCGAAATGAAATGATTTGTGCTGGCTGTGACTCGTTTTGAACGAGCATCAGATGCGACCTGCAAGCAGTGTGCAGGCTACAAGCAGCTGTCTCTGTTAACAGCCTTCAGGTTTATCAGCTGTAATATGAAAAATAAACGCGCTGATGTGATGCAGCTCATCCTCTTCCAGACAGATATGTTGTTATTGGCCGCCAATGAAAAACATGTTCTGTCCGTATCCTTTTGCCACCTATGTGAAGCAACGAGAGGCAGAGGCCTAATGATTACAGCCCGCTGTAACACTCTTTCCACTAGAAATTGTGTGTTAACATAAAAGTAGCGCAGGCCTCCAACAGTTCTGTGCAACAGCATTTTAAACGGATGTGTGACAGGAGAACATATATTATATATGTCGGCCTGCAGTGTGCAGCAGTACAGTCTGAGAGACGGACTCACCGTGATCATCTTTCTCTATTTCCCAGCGAGACTGCAGGAGACAATCCGATTTCGTGTCGTTGTCGTTTGGAGCGGCCAGGGTGGAGGACCATTTGTAGCCTATCCAAGGATGATCCGGTTAAATTGGTCACCCTGTGGATCTCCTCCTGTCGTCTTCTCGCTCCACTCCCTTGCCTCTCCTCCCCCTGACCCTCTCAGCTCCCAGCGCCAGTGTCAAGCCCGACAGAATAAGGAAAATTAACTTCCGGTGAGAGTTTTCAAAATAAAACCATGTTGACGACCATTATTATGTTGCAACGGTTGAGTAATGCAAAGTAGGTGAAAATAAAGAACATATTCAAGTAGAAAGCTGTAGTGAATAGTAAAAGCATTTTTTTCTCAAATGTACTTTTCAAAGTATTCATATCTGTAAATAGGGTTCCATATATAGGCCTAGGGCTGCACAAAATACAAAGAAAGACTCAGTCACAAAACATATAGGCTACCAGAACTGGAAGTTATACATCTATTTTCTGGTAACCTGTGTCTTTTTGTGTATGTGTATTTTTTTTGCTTTACATGTACCCGTCCATAAGGCACTCCGTCATCAGTAAACATGCATCCTATGATGTAGCTAGTTGTAAATAGAAAGGCGGGCAAACTATCACTGCCAGTTGGTGACCATCATGAGGCAAATATTCACCAATATAAACAAAAGCGAATTACATTTTCAGAAAATCATTACTTTTTGCTTAAGAGGCCCTATATATTTATTTAATAGGGCTATCATAAAGATTTATGTCTAAAAAGGGTAAACTGAGTTTAGGTGGTTTACCCTCCACTACATCCTTGCATGCATCATTATACAAATGTCATCATTATACAAATTTCTATTTCTATTTTGCAGCTATAATTTACTCCACTGATTCCACTGAGAATGATTTGATGCAATGTTTGCTGCTCTGTTCACTTCAATGCTGAATTACCCCATTCCAATCTTTATGCTTTTATTTTGAAGGCAAAGTCGACTTAGTTCCGGTCTTGTCCGGGCTAACTCTGGCTGTCTTGACGCAGCTCTTCTCAGCCCAGGCGCGCCGTCGCTCACACCACTCTCATTCCCACTTTTAGTAACTCGGCACTCCCTCTAGAGGTGAAGCTGTGTCTGCAGTAGGCCCAGGCCGCTGAAACAGGACCAACACTCAACTTCAAACCCGTTACAGTCGCACCAGGAGGAAGAAGCAGTGATGAAGATGAGGGTGAACCCACCTAAACTCAGCCGAGTAGAGTTTAGGTTGAAATAAATTATAGTAGCCTATATATTATGAATGCTTTTGTGAAAATAGCGCCAATTTTTGCTTATATGTGTGAATATGATGATCATCAACTGTGGCTCACAGTTTACACACTTCTTTATATAAACTGCTTCACTGATGAATGATGCTACAAATTTACCATTTAGGTTACTCCATCAGGAATTTGGTATGCCAGGTTTTTGTATAGGGTGTTCCTGTCCATCACAATAGTTTAATTGAATATACTACCATATAACAAGATAAATAATAAATCCATCTCTAATGATAACCATATAATCATAGTGAATCCATGAAAACGACCCAGGCTTACTACAGAATCAGGTTTCTAGGAGATATCCAGTGATTTATTGTTAGTGTATAAAGTCATGATGTATGCAGAAGTGATGAGTAATAAGGGCCCTGCATATTATAATGCAACTTCTCACAAACTGCTTTTTTGCCAGGTTCAGCATTAAATAAACAAAGAGTGACAGGTTATATTGCCTATTACAAATTTCAATAATTGATTATAGCCTGTAAGCTATAAACGTTGTGGATTCTTTTAAATGTTAACTTTTCTTCACTTTAATTATTGCACATAATGTCCACAATGATCTTTTTCCTACTTCTTTTCATTACTTTTTGTAAATCAGCATCTGTAACTTTTGAGTTTAGATCGATGAATCTATTTATATTTTGATTTGGTATCCATCAATCCTAAATAGGAGTCTAGTGTGCCAATTAAAATGCAATATCTGTTGCATTGAGGTGTGGTGAGGACCCAAATGCAGGACAGCGAGGCAGGTGGTGATCAAACCCATAATATAACAGGTTGCAGGTGACACAGGAAACCAAAAACGAGAGCTCTTCACACAAACTGACACATGTAACAGAAAGCAATGATCCAACCACTGACTGGGGAACAAGACTAATATACACATGGGGGGTGATTACAAATGAGACACAGCTGGGGCAGAAAGGAAACATGGTACATGTAGCACTAAAAGAACTACACAGGGAAACATAATGCACAAAGAAATACAAAACCTAGACAATGAACAAAGGCAGAAAGTCACAACCATGACAATATCGACCCATTCTGTGTTTGTTTTAGTTCACAGTTGGTTTACAGTGCAGGCTTTACCCTTTCGCCATGCATGAAGTTCAATAGAAGTAGAGTTATGGTTAGGGCGAGGTGTTAGTGTCATCATGAAGATATACAGTATGTCACAAGACATAATTTTAGTATATATATCCATGTATATAGCATAAAGAATCAAGTTTGAAGCTGATTTTTACACAATGGGGGTCATGTGCTCACAACACTGTTTAGTCTTCCCTTGATAGATTATGTTTTGGGCTCACAAGTGTATTTCCTGAAAGCCTACGTCTGAATAGAAAACTGTCAAGTACTATGAAGTGTCAGCGGACGACAGAACTGTTCTGTCTGTGAACAGAATTGAAAACTGGAATACTTAACCCAGCTACAATTTATACCTATATAAAGTAGAGAGGACCTAAAATGGAGCCCTGTTGAATTCCTTTACAAATTGAAAGGAATATAGTCCTAAGGCCTCTATTAATATTCACTGAGATGCCTGAACCAGATTTGAGTATTATAATCAAGACATAAAAACAAGTCTGTCCATATGTGTGTATGATGTAAAGTCTTAAAAGAATACTTAGGCAAATGAAGGCTGACTCAACACCGTTTTGTGCGTCACCAAGGGAACATAATGCCAACTATTGCTAACCGGTACTACTCCACTACTCTCACTGATTCAAACATGATGCTGTACCCAGACATGAATATTATGTTATTATCATATGTGTTTGGATAAACAGGAAAGCTGTGCAATAGCTATTCAGATCACTGATGTCTCCTTTGTGTGTGGTTAACACCTTTGCAGGACTAACATCTTGGGTAGCAGTTCAGTCAGTGGGTACTATAATGGATGTACTATTTAAACACAACTATAGATCCACTCATATAAACAGTGTTTCTAATGGGGCACTGTAAATCCATCTTGGTATTTGAAGGCCTTGAATAAGGTTAAGATATCACCTGACCTGGAACCCAAAAATAAAAAAGAGAACGTGTCTGAAACAAGATCAGGTTCTTTGGCCTTGCTCACTAGATAGTTCTGTTTGTAAATGGATTTCAATTTTGTATCATATCAACTCTATTAACAATTTGTGTTGATTTTTCTTTCAAGAATGTTTTTTTAAATGATGATTTAAGTGTATGTAGAGAGGTGATTACATTGCTAAATGGGAAAGCCCATGAATATTGCTGTCACTGAGCTGAAGTTCGGTGTGAAGTTTGGAGGAGGGAAGAGAAATGTTGAAAAGGGTAAAGTAAATAAGCGTGTGTTTGCCCAGTGCTCAGCTGACTGTATTGTAGCCATGTTGTGCCCTCCAGCAGTCAAGGTGCTCTGCCTCTGGCAGCTTCACTGCTGCCTGCAGCTGGTTAGTTAGCAGTTAGTTGTTCTGTGCTACTACCTGAGTCTGTTTAGCTGAGTGTGATGTGCCAGACCTGCACAAACAAGTACAGTAGAGGTGTGCAAACATGAAAAGACCTCGGGACATCATGTCAGACTTTCTAAGACTGTGGACACACACACACACACACACACACACACACACACTATCTATCTATCTATCTATCTGCTCACACACATATACACACTGACCACAGTACTGCTAATGGGTGATTGAATCGGGGCAATACTTTTTGTTAAACTTAATGAAATAAAAGGCCTACAAAGAAAGGAATAAAAATAAATAAATGCAATTAATTCAACAATAGCACAGCCATGGCACCATGGTTATTATGTAGTAATGTAGGCTTCTGAGCCAAAGTCTCTGGTTGAGAGCGAGCTTAAACATTTCCCTTGATTAGAGAAGTTTTGGATTTCCTATAGGTGGCCCAAGCTGTTCAAAAGTGGTCTGTTACACTTTGTTCAAGTAAGATATTGCTTAGACCAGTGATGTCGTGGTAAATAAAGAAACCATGACCTCAAAACGTTGATTATAATCAGGCAAGCAACAACCAACATAAACAAAAGTCCATTATAGGGGAGATGGGGGGTGGTTGTAACATGGGGTTAGCTGTAATTCAGGAATACTCTATGGTCATGTGATCACTATCGTACATGCCCATTCGCTCCTTCAGCTCACAGGAGAAGTTTCATGTCCAAAAAACTGATTTTGCATGTTTTTTTCCACAAATTTCTGAGTCTTTTTTTCTTGTAAATTTCTAACTTTAATCTCAGAAATTCTTGGAATATTATCCACCTCCCCCCGGCTGCGGTAAAAAAAAAAAAAAAAATCACCTAGAATTGCCCTAATAAGACATCATACACCAGTAATGGGATAGGTTGTAATCCAGAACTGTCTGTATTTGGCATCACATTCTGTGATTATTTTCTAGGTGTTTTGTAGTTGACAAATGTGGGTACTTCAAATTTTGAGAAATCTATCACAAACAATAACTGAGTTACAGGTCCTCAAAGAAAAAGTGTTACAACCATCCCTGATCTCCCCTATTTTCAGAAATCGATTTCTGCTTTTTCACTGAAAGACCCTTTCTTCACAACTTACAACATTTTGATACAGCTTATGTAATGTGAGTTTAGCTAATAAAGATTAAGGTTTTGAAGCCCTGGTTTTGAAATCAAATAATAAATAATAAAATTTAAAAAAATCTATGCGTGGGGAATCTAGAGGAAGAAATGGAAAAATGCTAAAAAAAAGAATAATATTGCCTAAATAAGTAGCAATTCAAAATGAGCATGCTGTATGGATTAATAGTTGTGCCAATTAAGCCAACCTCGCCCCCCCCCCCCCCAGAAAAAAAAATAGAGAGGCAGAGAGAGAGAGAGAGAGAGAGAGAGAGAGAGAGAGAGAGAGAGAGAGAGTGGGAGTTAGTATAGGCCTATAGGGTTGCTCGAACGACGACGCTCCAGCCTCATCGGTTATTTCAGCTCCAGTATTTCTCCTGCTCCTTTACATTTTTTCCCCCCCGATGTAACACATTTTCATATGGAGTATTACGCGCCGAGCCTGGATATTATTCGCCTTTCCTCATATTTTCGCTCCTGCACGCTCCCTCGCTCTTCCACTGCATATAGATGTATTTTGTATCCCTTGTTTCTTCCAATAACCCATGTCTGTGTGCATCCCGCCTCCCTGCGCTCTCAATAGATGGTGCAAGTCAAAATGTCCAAATCGTCTGTAGACCCTCTGTCTGCTGTGGAAACCGGCTCTCAATCACACTATTTCCAGGTAAGTCTGCACATTTTGCTCAGCATCGCCGAGCGAAGTGCCGTGGGAAGACCGTTAATGTCTTGCTACTTGTTGTTGAAATGAAGGCGTCGCGTTGGCAGCAAGCTACTTTTTACCTCCGCCTTCACTGAAACTGCAGATTGATGCCAGTATCGGCTTGATCGGGAAAAAGCCAACGGGTAGGATAATAAAGTAGGCTCGGAATAACCGACTGATAAAATCTCGCTACACACAGATACATTGGATGTTTTTGTTTCAACTCGCAGATCAGGCCTTTATGGATTCTGCAATGATGTTTCATTATTTATTTCAATGCATTTCCTGCTACGCTCCGCATACAGGCTACAATGGGTTATACAAAGGTATGGAAACCAGTGCAGATCAGCATCATGATGGGACCGGTATGCTGGTTTTTCACTTACTGAAGGTGCAGGCCGTGACTTTGACTCACCTGTAGCCCATATAGCGGGCCTACGAGCGCTACTGCAAAAAATATGTTTTCTTAATTGGCTCTGTAGCAGCAGGCCAGAGGAAAACTATCATCTACATTACACAGACTACAATGTACAGCTAGATTTTTACTGGTCTTGAAATAATTTTGATGGTAACAAAGGCAGCTGACTGTATTTGCTGCTCTGGTGCACAGCAACTCTTTCCCCCCAATCTCGTGTTACTTTACTTTGCCCAAAATTAAAACTGCCTCTTTGTTACCTGTTCAGAGATGGGTATCATCACTTTCTTATGTGTTATATTGTTTATAATGTATATTGTATTTGTAGAGGATCTATATATCTATCTATCTATCTATCACTTTCCTCCATTGCCTATGCAGAACTCTCTCTCTCTCAGAACACACTCTCTCTCTCCCTCTCTCTCTCTCTCTCTCTCTCCTCTCCTTTCTCACCTGTGTGTCTCTCTCACCACAGCTGCCCAGGAAGTTGCCTAAACGGAAGAGTCGCTTCAAACGTTCAGATGGCAGCACATCCTCTGACACAACATCCAGCTTCATCAAACGGCAGGTAAGCTCTCGGAGTCTTTCCTTCTTTACATGCACATTACATCGTGTCCGGTCACATCTCATTCACTGTCTTGCAGGCTATCACACTGATTTTGAATGAGATAATGGATGATTCAACTGAAACATGCGTGCTGCACTGTTTCATGTGCTGATATAAAAGCTGCAAGTTCTCTGAAGCTGCTCCTTGAGCAAAACAGCCATCTCTGCCTTGTTTCGTTGGCTTTGGTGCTGCACTGTCATCTAATGTAGTTTCTATTAGGTATGTTCTATCGGTGCTGACCACAGATTCTTCTTTTGGACTCACAGTAGTTAGGGAATGATATTTGTATTTCTGTAATTTCATCATCCTGATATACTGTGACAAATACATTGACATTTCAGGCTCTACATCTTCATCCACAGATCCCTCAGTTGTAATTGCTCCTTTGCCCAGTAGAGTGCAGCAATAACCTTGAAAGTGGCAGTGTGTTACATCAAAATCCCAACACAGCCCAGTTTTTTAATTAATGTTTTCAGGTCAAGCAGGCGCGAAAGGCTCGGGTGGAGATTTGGTGTTATTTAAGAAAATCTCTGCAACTGAAAAAAGAGAAGGAGAGGTTTCCAGGCTGAGATGAACTGTCAGTTTCCCCTGGTGCTTTTACTGCATGGCTACTCTGGATCAGCATCCCATCCTGATCTGTTGATTTCACACATTATCATCAAGACAGATCATTATGATTGAACTTGGTATTCACCTCCATGCGTTATTCCTGGAGATGCATTTGGTTTGGTTTCTGTGTCAGTGCAAGGCGAAGCTGGTTGTAGTTTCACAGAGAAGCCAGCAGAGGGGATAAGCTGAGTCCTGAGAGTCAAAGAGGTTTCACCAGGCTGCAGACGGACTGTGCATGCAGAGCTCATCCAAAACCGCCAGATCCCCACGGTTCAGCAGCCTCAGTACATCAAAGAGGGAAAGTCGGGAGTCAGGAAGGATTCAAATATCCCCTCGTCAAAAGGAGTCTGGTGTACTAATGACAGAAACTACAAGGCTCTGTCTAGAATCCTCCAGGCTTTGACGACTTCTCCAGAATATTTCCGTCTATTTAGACTTAATTAATGAATCCACATGAGTGGAGCTGAGATCTGAAATTTCTTTTGCAGTGGAGACCAAGCAGGCACCATGACACACATCAGGTTTTAGACACACACGCAAAACACAAATACAAATGCAAACAAATACAATTTATATACATTTAAAGACAGACATAGATATGGACATATAGACAGACAGACAGACAGACAGACAGACAGACAGATAGATAGACAGACAGACAGACAGACAGATAGATAGATAGATAGATAGATAGATAGATAGATAGATAGATAGATAGAATGAGAATGAAAGAAAATTGTGATCTAAAATATCCAAAGATTTGGAACAAGATACCAGCTCAATCTGTTTGCCGTGTGGTTACAATATTGCTTCCTCTTCAGTTTCAAATCCACAGGATTGAGATCTTAGTTTACAAAAGCCTTACTAAATGTGCATGCAAAAAAATAAATAATGGTATTGTCTGCATAAAAGTATAGATTTGCATTGTGTACATTTCACCCCAAGCTGTTTAAGAGAGCTACATAAAAAAGTTTACCATCCTAAGCTCCCAATGATATGAAGACCCACCTTCTTAGTTAATTACACAGTCATTGTGCATCACTGCATCCTGAATCATAAAAGCTCTTTGTATCAGTATAGACTCTCTGTCAGTGTTTCATTAAGCAGGGACCATCTGCATGATATGCCTTTTCTCACCTCTAGTGCCAGTTATTTTCTTTCTTACCAGAAAGAGCTATGTGTATAACATCTGCGAACATGAAATTCAAACTCTCAGTAAAACATATGTATGTTACATGTGTAGCACCATTAGCACAGAGTTCACAGTGAAGGAATGTAGAGCGGTGTATACCTGAGAGGCGATAGGGAGGGAGAGAGAGAGAGAGAGAGAGAGAGAGAAAAAGGGCTGAGCAGACATCTTATTCAGGAGGGGACATTAGTTATCCTGATCAGGGGGCTTAATGACAATCTCCAGATTCCCTAAGAATATTGCACGGCTTAAAATATTCATGACACTCATTTTGCAGGCTTTGGGTGATGTGATGCGTCGGCTCATTGTTCATACAAGCACCTTTTAGCCCCTTTTCATGCATTACCATCCGCCTTCTTCCCTGTTTTTTTCTGTACACAGAATAAGGCATTCCCCCCACTTAGTGTAATGGTACAAAGTGTTTATGCAGAATGAGTAGATTTCAAGAATAGAACAGGTACTTTCTTCTCTGTGATAGGGGTGGGGTGTCTATCGAGGAGCAGCGGAGTATGACTCATTTCTGCAGTAGGATACAATAAGCTGTATGCTGCCATAAGTATGGATGTATGTGTTATATGTAGGACATGAGTGTGTGTGTCTGTGTGTGTGTGAGGATGACACTGGTTTTCCTCTATACCTGTGTGCATGCCGGATTGGTCTTGAAATAGTTAGGCTTGATGGAAACCTGACGAAGAATGTGATAATGAGACACAGGAATAGAAACAGGTGGACTGGTCAAGTGACGCACTGTAGTTTTACGCAAAGGCTGCGTGTGTTGTTGTTGTTTGTGTGCGCGCGTGTGTGTGTGTTGGGATGGGGGAGGAGGGGGGGGGGGGGGTAAGAGAAGAAGGTGTCGCCGGTGTCTGGGGACGGGACACAGCACAGTGTGTCTGCGTACAGCATGTAGTGTAGAGAGGGAGGGACAGGCAGCAGCAGCATCACCACACTGAGTAAGTACAGATGACTCCCAATGGAGTTCAGCTTCTCCGACTCCCTGTCTGTCACCCTCTATTTCCTGCCCACCCCCACCCGCACCCCCCCTACCCTCCACCCCTCGTCCTCTCTGCTCTCTGTGTCATTTCTATCGCATCGTTTCCGCTCTTCTTTCTTTCTGTTTCTCTGTGGATTTCCTTTGTCCTTCCTCTTCCTCAGCGCTGCTTTTGTTTTTCTCTCATTTACTCACCGCTGTGCGTTTTTTGTTTTTTTTCTTCCTCTCTCATCACTTTTTGTTTTATTGCTGTCACTTCAGTTGCACTCCGCTTTCACCATTCTCCACTTTATCCCTTTTCCCTGTTTCATCTTCGTCAAGTAAATCACAGTTCCTCACATACGACTTGTGATTGATCAACTTGACATATGCCTGATCTTGACTTTGTTGAGATATTAATATAGAGACAACAATGTCTTGCATTGTGTATCTGCCAGCTGTGTGCATGTACAGCTGGCTGTACAATTAATCAAACATATTGAACATATTGAAATTGGACTTTTGACTACTGTAATTTCCAAATTGCTAGAGCCTGCATTTGTTTTTTTTCGAGCAGCACATTGTTTTTTACATCATTTTAAGTACTAAAAAAGAAATCATTTAGAAAAAGCCACGTCCACACGTATTATATATGTATAATGATTTTTTTGCATAATGTCTTTTTCGATCAATACTGTATTTTGCATCTCCTCTGTGAATGAACTATCCTCCACCCCACATGAGCTTTAAGTAGTTACATTCCCCTAGTACCATCGACACCTGAATGCAACATCCCCGAGAGTGTAAACAAGTCATCAGCTGCCGCGATGATGCTTGTCAGCGTGTGTGTGTGTACAGTGTGTGTGTGTGTGTGTGTAGGATGACTTGGCCCTCTTGAGGACTTGACTAGTTGGATGACACACTTTCTCCGCCCCTCCCTGTAGAGTTGGGGCCATCAGCGTTGCGGTGTGAAGAATAATCACAGAGGCGAAATAGAATGGAATAGAAGCAGCGGTTAAATTTAGTCCCAGACAGAGACATTAGCAGTGAAAAACAAGGCATTGTCAGCCCAGACGGCAAAGATATGGTCACATTATTACACTCTGCTCCGCAACTCAGCTTCAGGTTCATTGCTTATACACCGGTTTCTGATTATTGCATGAATTATTACATAGAAGTGATGGTCACAGAGGGAGGGAGAGGAAGGCAGCTCATATGCTCTAACATCATTAAGTAGCACTCAGACTTGATGCCTTTCCCCGTGCCCAACACCATATTTTGGTCTGCTTGTGTGTGTGTGTGTGTGTGTGTGTGTGTGTGTGTGTGTGAGTGCCTTCCCAGCGAAGGTAGAGCTGTTACAGTGAGCATTCAGTTTCATGTCTTTCTCAGGCTCTAGCGCTATCGTCCTAATCAGCCAGGTATGCAACTCTCTCTCTCTCTCTCTCTCTCTCTCTCTTTCTCTCTGTGCCTCTCTCTTTCTCTCTTGGTCTCGGTCCTTTGCTCCCTTGCTGTGTTTCCCTCTCTTCTTCTCTTCTGCGATGAGGGTAGATGTCTAGGTCTCACTCCCACTCCTCCATCCCGTTTTATTTTGTTCTCATCTCATCTTCCTCTGGAGATAACCTCAGTTTATCTCATTGTCTAAGTCGTCCGTATCGCTCGCGTCTCTCCGATCGTCCGTCACTCACGTCTCCTTCCCCATAACCATCTTTCTCTTTTCAGTATATCTTGTCAACGGCATTCATCCTTCTCTCTCTCTCTCTCTCTCTCTCAATCCCATTCTTCCTCCCCCTCCTTTTCTCTCTCGGTGAGGCGCTGACTACTCTGGCACTGGTGCAGTGTTGGCTTGCAGAGCGCTTGAGTGCTGGAAATCAGATCTAGTTATCTAACACAGACACACACACAAAAAGAACGAGCGGAGATGTTCGCTTTGTCTTTCTCGGGGTGTGAATGTGGAGAGTGAGCAGTGCAGAGAGAGCAAAGGTTGATGGCTGTTGTTCACGTCGGGGCACTTTTGTGTATTTCGAGCCTGAAGTTCCTTCTGCTGTGCTATAGCTAATTGGTCCTCTAGAGGACTTATTTGTATATGTTGGTATGATGGATGACGAAGGCTAGGTCGCTGCATTCTGGAGGAGTCGAAAACCAAAGTGAAAACTATATGATATGCTGTTTTATTTACTGAACTACTGCCCCAGAGTCTTGCTGTATATGTAAGCATATGCTCGCTTGTCTGAGCATCTGTGTACAAGTATTAGAAACGCTGCAGTTACCTATGAGGTTCGTCAAGCTCCTCAGTGTTTTATCCTCTATCTCTTCCTCCTCCTCTTCTCCTCTTCTTTTATTCTATTCTTCTCTTTTTCGATTTTTTTGTCTCCTGTCTCTCGTCTCTCTCTTGTCCGACTTGGCTTTGTTTGCTGCAGCGTTTCACTGCGCTGACAGATTCAGGACTGAGTTCCTTCACAGAAGCCAAATAGGAACCAAATATAGGAGAGCGGACACAACACACACACACACACACACACACACACACACACACACACACACACACGCACGTACGCACACACGCACTACCCAAACTGCATCTAGTACACCACCTCATATTCTTATATTTGTGTTTTTCTCTTTGGAAATTAGCATCATGCTGACTGTTTTTGCAAAAGTCTGAATGCAAAACCAAGGCTGATATGATTAATTTAACTTATATGACACAGCCATTTAAAGGCTCATATGATTCCTGTGCACGTCTCCTTAGAGGTTGTGAATAATAGCCAGCAGCAGTACTTACGGAGTGATTTTCACTGTTTTTCTTGGTGTAAAACGTTTCTTTGTTTGTTTGCTTTATCGACTGCTTTCAGCGTAATGTGCTAGCGATCCCTGGGTTGTGTCCTAAAACAGCTCACAATGAAAAATGATAGCCAGCATATATTTTGCTAATGAGGAGAAGTCCTTGGAGAATATACAGGGGAGTAAAGGATGTATATGTACTGCACTGTGGGGGATGATGGAATGGATTGGGGCCAAGCAGGAGAGAAGAGGAAGCAGTTGCCTCCTTTGTGCTATATTTGGCCTACCAGAAGATGGCTGGTGTGGGAGAGCAAGGCATTGTGTTGTACATACACACAGGCACACACATGAATGCATCCACAAATACATACACACATTTGCATGCACACCTGCACACACACACACACACACACACACACACACACACACTGCAGCACACTGTGAGGACACCAAACAAAGGACAACACAGCCAAACAGAAAAGCAGATCTGCCTCACCTCAGCATGCCTCAGTATCTCAGTATGACTAGATGATCGTAAGCTCATTCTTCATGCTACTAATGAAATTAATTATTCCTATACTATACTGAATCTCTCTATCTGTCTGCCCCCCCCCCCCCTTCCTCCTGTTAGGGGTCGGCTGATTCGTACACCAGTAGACCGTCGGATTCCGACCTGTCAGCGGAGGAGGACCGCGAGGCGTATCGGCGTGAAGCCGAGCGCCAGGCACAACTACAGCTCGACAGAGCCAAGGTAGTGCGCTCATTACACTGCTACACACGGTTAAACGGTGTTATTCTGAGTGAAAGACCACCAGGTTCACACGGATTTTCAGGTTAAAAGTGCGTTGGTGTGCAGAGGAAGTCGAGTAATTAAGTCTCTCTCCTCAGGAGCCACGAGTGTCTCTAGAGGATTGAACTGGCCTAGGATTGAATCCTACCAGAGCTTCCTTTGTTTGTCTCACCTACTCTGTGTCCCTCTCTACTTTCCTATACTTTCTATAAAGAATGAAAAAAAAAACACCTAAAACAAAGAGTGCATATCTCCAAAGTCACTTTGCAGTTAAAGAAAAAAGTTAAGTCTGCACTATTAAAGGCCAATGCTGTGTTTTTGTGCAGACCATCTGTTTCCTTTTTTTTTAGTTTCCATCCATTTAGTTTTCCACTAGTGTTTTTCTTGTTCTTCCTTATTGTTGCTACAGTCCAAACCTGTAGCGTTTGCAGTGAAGACAAATGTGAGCTACTGTGGAGCTCTGGATGAGGACTGTCCTGTCCAAGGAGCTGCAGTCAATTTTGATGCCAAAGACTTCCTGCACATTAAAGAAGTGAGTGACTACTTATTGAAACATTTAAATAGATTAGAGTTATGTTATGTGGTGCTGATTAGCACTCTAAAAAGGCAGATCAGACAGCAGTGTAAAGTTGTGTTGTCGTAATGAACTTAACAGAAGTACAATAATGACTGGTGGATCGGTCGTCTGGTGAAGGAGGGAGCAGACATCGCCTTCATCCCCAGCCCTCTGCGACTTGAGGCCATGAGACTCAAACAGGAGCAGAAACAGAGGTCAGTTAATACTTCTGTACTTCTAACAAGTTATTTTTGTTGGTAACTTCTCAGAGGATTTGTATTCAGATCCCCTGGATTTCACTGACTTCATCCTTTCAGAAGCTTGATTAACTGTATGTTGTGTGTTGCAGGAAAACAGGGGGTAACTCCTCCAGTCTAGGCGACATGGTGACTGGGAGCTGGAGAACCACACCGCCATCTGCAGGTGAATGTAAGTACCACAGAACCATTCCTTTCCCTGGAATACTGAATCGCTTTCCTAACCTACCTTTCCCCCCCTCTGTCTTTAATCTCTTTCTGTCGTTTGATTGTGATTTTTTTTGTTTTCACAAGCTAAACAGAAGCAAAAACAGGTAGGCCCCCCTCCAAAGTAGCTCTTTCTGATGAGAGCATCAACGCGGCATGAATTGTTTTTGACTTTTAACTGTAAGGGACATTTTTTTTTTTTTAGCTTTGATTGATTGCCCAACACTTGTACCCAACCCCCATCTCTCTTGCCCTCTCCGCTCTTCATCCTCCTCCCCTCGTCCTCCCCTATTTCTGGCAGGAACACATCCCCCCCTACGATGTGGTGCCCTCTATGAGGCCGGTGGTCCTCGTGGGACCGTCGCTGAAGGGCTATGAGGTCAGCCTCTCCCTCGTTCACCTCCAGCAGTCCCTCGCTCTGCGCTCTTCTCTCTGTTCAAACTGTTCCTACGCTGCCGCAGTCTCTCTCTCTCTCTCTCTCACTCTCTCTCTCTCTCTCTCTCTCTCAGCCGGCCAAACCCAGATTTAGCTCTCAGCGACCACGAGTTCAACCCAAAGCATAAAATTAATTCTTTAATTTGATCATCTATATTTAGATGCTGTGTTCTTTGTATCTTGTGGATTTCTGTTTTGGCTCAAGCCTGTTTATTTCCTCTTCTCCCCTCTATCCTCCCACCCAGGTGACAGACATGATGCAGAAAGCTCTTTTTGACTTCCTGAAACACAGATTTGAGGGAAGGTCAGTAAAATGATTATTAAAATAACCCCTGTATTACACCCTACAGTTTACACAGTAGATACCTAAAGTTAGATCTTCAGTAAATTGAGAGTGTTCCGCAGCGTAGTTTTCTCACTGTATTTTGTTTTATTATTCTTTTTCTGACCTTTGCAGAATCTCAATCACCCGTGTAACTGCCGACCTGTCTCTAGCCAAGAGATCTGTCCTGAACAAAAGACCCATCATGGAGAGATCCAACACTCGCTCCAGCCTAGGTGACCCTGCTCATGTCAGCATAAAAAAATAAAACGCCTCAGGTCTACGGTAAAAAACTAACACAGAGTTTGAGCTTATGAAATCCCCTGTGTCTTACCTGTATTATGCAGCGGAGGTGCAGAGTGAGATCGAGAGGATATTTGAGCTGGCCAAGACCCTGCAGCTGGTGGTTCTGGATGCGGACACCATCAACCATCCTGCGCAACTGGCCAAAACCTCCCTCGCACCCATCGTGGTCTACGTTAAAGTCTCCTCACCAAAGGTACAGGAGGTCGCCTCGCTCACATCGCTAAACTAAAACAAATAGAACAGGAGATTAAAGCAAATAGAACCAGAAACTCATTCATCCCTTCTGCCATTACTCAGTTAAATAGACAGTGGAGATAAGCTGGAGCCATAAAAACAGCTATTTAATGCACTCCAGTCCTACATACTATAAACAATAATGCACTTGAACTCTGAGGCTGCTTGCATTTTTTTAGGTTGCTTGTTTTTATTTTGATCATTACTACTTTTAAATGATTTAGCTCATGATGTTTTGAAATATTCTGCAGTTAAATATGGTGCTACATTATGGGGTGTGCACTTCATAGTATGCACTTCAACTGGACATGTACATGTTATATTGTATGTACTTTATAGTATGTACATTATCTTGATATGTGCATGTCACCTAAAAGCACTGAAACTCTGAAACTGTATTATTACTGCACAGTATGCATTTTATTTTTGTATTTTAAAGGTGATTCCACTTTTTTCCACCATGTGATGTGATTATGTGCTGAAAGTTGAAATACGTGTTACGTGTCTACTGTAGCTGTTTATAAGCTGCAAAACAAGTCACCTCAATGAGGACATGAATGTTTTTCTAGTGTATTCTATTCAAGTATTATCTTGTCAGCGGGTGGGTTTAGGCTTTGTTTCTTTTTCTCATTGTTGACCTTTGACCTCATCTGTACCCCTCTCTCAGGTGCTCCAGAGGCTGATCAAATCCAGGGGGAAGTCTCAGAGCAAGCACTTGAATGTGCAGATGATGGCTGCGGACAAACTTTCCCAGTGCCCCCCTGTGAGTGAAGTAATGACACTTCTATTTCTAGCCAAATGTTCCATAATTCCCAGTGAAATAATGTAATTTAATTAGGACTCTGACGGTATTTTTTTCCTACTGTTCATTCGTAGGATATGTTTGATGTCATTTTGGATGAGAACCAATTGGAAGATGCTTGTGAGCATTTGGCTGAATACCTAGAGGTCTACTGGCGTGCCACTCATCTCCCTGGCACCACCCCTCTTAATCCCCTATTGGAGCAGAGTCTGATGACCCCGCCCTCCGCCATCTCTAGCCTACAGGTGAGCTTGTCTTCATTGGTCAAAAAGGCAAAGGGAGCAATTAAGGCAGAAATAAGTTGTATGTCTGATTTGAATACTGTTTTTAGACCCTTAAGTAGGAATCTTATTTTGAAACGTCTTGTATGTTGTCACTGTCCTTACCAGCTCTTCCCATCTCAGATTCTCACTCCTGTGTTTTGATGTAATTGTCTCCAATTGTCTGTCTGTCCTCTCACTCATCCATGCTTAACATTTTTGCAGTTTTCTGAAACACAGGAATTAATTGAATGATCGCTTACAAAATGGGGTGAGTAGTAGGGTTTATATATACATATATATGCATTCTCAACCCCAACAACCCCCTCTTACACTTCCCAACTCCACTCTGTACCAAACACAAAGGATGAGACCAGTGAATGAACAGCATTCTTCGTTTATTCATTAGAATCTCACCATATAAAGGATAATGTGTTTATCTTTATTGCATCCTGCCTCCTTTTCCTTAGTTGATGGTCTCTAGTGAATCAACACTGCTCTACAAGCTTTCTGGGAGAAAATTCACAAAGCAGTTTAGCTCAGGATATGGTTTCTGATTGAAAAACATCATGCAATTAATATTTTGTTTGAAATGACAATTGACAAAATGGACTATTATCGTTTATTTTAATTAGAGGTTGATCCTTTACCAAGCATGCTTTGTGAATGGCGCACCCTCTCACAGTGGCACATAATGCTGTCTTGAATGAAAATGCTAATTAATGACATGATAAATGCTTAAACAATGTCATTATTTAGATTTCTGCACTGGAACTATATGCAGAGTTTACACTATGTCTCCGATGTGTCCGAGATTAATCCCCTGACCATCCATTGAACTGTTTCACTGGCATTCCCTTTGTTCAGTGTCTGTAGTATTATATATATTTGTTTGCTGTGTGTCTATGAATACTAGCTTTGGAAGGGAAACCGTCTGTGTGTGCCGTTTAAAAAAGAAGTTAGCAGAAAGGAGGAGACTACTTTTGGATGTTGGCCTGGTTTTCTGAGACGGAGCTCTCCTTTTCCTCTCTCCCCCTCTTCCTTTCTCTGCCTCCGTCTCTCCATCACCACACCAAACCCCCACCAGAACCAGAACAAGAACCAGCCGCAGCCTCACGAGGGGGTGGAGTTGGAGGAGGAGGAGGAGCCAGGCGAGGAGGCCCACTCCCCCCTGGAGCAGGACAGTCTCATGCCGTCTGACGAGGCCAGCGACTCCCTGTCTCGTGGCCGGAGGGGGAGCCCGTGCCACAGGGGGGGCGAGGAGGAGGAAGAGGAGGAGGAAGAAGAAGAGGAAGAAGAAGAAGAAGAAGAAGAGGAGGATGAGTATGCGTCACCCTGCCATGCTCGCACCTACAGAGACATGTACCCCCCTCACCGTGGGCACACGGGCAATGCCCACAGTGCCAACGGGCACGAGTCCCAGGACAGGCTGCTCCAACGCGACGCTCAGCAAGGCCACAACCAGAGGAACAACCGGCAGCGCAGCCGCCCCTGGCCCCGAGACAACTACTGAGGAACCAGGGCGCCCCTGGCCTCCAGATGAGCACTGAGATCCCATGTTCACCCCCTGGCCCTCCGACTGTAACGGGCAAAATGTAGTAGGTTCCCAAACCCCATGATTTAGAGATAAAACACACCCACTTCTCACACCACTCCCCCCCTATCAGTTCCAAACTGTAACAAGTCAATCGTAGTTGGCCTCAAAAACAAACAGAAACATAGTGCCCAATTTATTTAGTACACAACTCTAGGTCTATTTTTAAAGAAGTGTTTATTATTTACAATCACAATCTTCCAGACTCCCAGTTTTAACTCTATCTAAACCGAGGGGACGTCCTGACCTCTCTAGGGTCGTGTAATTCAGATTGCGTAAAAAGTCAACAGGGCTACTCAACTCTGCAATGGAAAGGTTTCAGGCTACCAGCTGTACGCAAACTCAAACTTTAGCTGCTTTGCCTAAGGTTTCTCTATTGTAGGATGTCTCATATACTGGCCTTAAAATTCCTAAGACTTTTAACTATCTTTACTATTGCATGTATGAATATGATTATTTTAAGACTATTTGCACATTGACGTCAGAACAGGAACTGAATGATCTTTACGGATAAACAAAACGTAGGAATGTCTACTGTTGAATCCATTATGGGAAATAGTAATGCATTTGAATATAATGTATATATTGAATGGGCACCTGGTTTTGTTTCATTGCTATTTTATTTATTTGTTTGATCGATTTTGTTAGTATGGACTTGTTCGTTGTTTCAGAGAAATGTTGCCATGTTTTCAATCAAGATAGTTTATACTCTTAAGATGGTGAATGGCATTTGGGAGAGGCACATATATGATGATGAGTCTATAAATTATTACAATGCAAGTAAGATGTATGAAGCTGCAGTACACTATCAATGTCACTTACATTCCTGGGCATCACTTGTCTTTGCTATTGCACATATCACTCAAACACCTATAAAAGTCTAAATGGGCACAGAGAATGTAAACACAATTAACAAGGGAATGTTAGTTTTGATGGAGAAATTATTTGCCAAACTGCTTGTTTACATCCACTCATTCTCATATGCACAAACACATGCAGCACATCCAGTTCTTCAGATCCAGGCATCAGAGAATGTAAGCTTGCATGCCTTTGCACCTCTAGCACCACCTGGTGTTTCCAACCCAACAGATTGTCCTGTAATTCGATTGTAGCACGTTACTGATTGTAGCATCCATACACTCACAGTCCCGACACTGATCTCACGCCGTATGCACCTTTGCCTAACATTGCGTTAAGTGTGTGTGCTGCAGTTTTACAGTCGAGCACTGATCAGATTTTACCAAGGCAGATCCTCAGGTGTCCCTGTGAAGGCAAGTCCCACCAGTCACACACTCATCACTCCATGTAAAGAACGTGTGGTGCGGTCCTCTGTATTTCTATTGTGTTCCTAAAGGACTCACAGCTGTAGCAACTGTGACATGATGTCATTCTGTTCCTGCACCGCTAGTTCATGAGCCGATGATGAGTTGGAGGCGATGCCGATGAGCAGTGACCTGCTTCTGTTCATACAGGGTTGATAGGAGCTGGCTTTTGGAACTACTGGTTTACTGCTTCCATGTCTCACAGGTATCTTTATCTAGTGTTCTGTATATTTTGGAAGAAAAAAAAATATCACAGCATGATTGAAAAAAATGAAAAAACAAAAAAATCTATGCAAGTGTTGCATGAATCCTGATTGTTTCTTTTTACAGTTAAGTATTTTAGTAATGCATTGATTCTGATTCTCCTTGTCTTGTAGTGATAGTCTTGTCTTTGGGGCTATTCACTCTGTGAAATGCATCAATTCACCCCTCCACTACCAATACTCTTAAATTGAATCAAGCTTAAAAAAGAAAAAAAAAAAGAAATGAGCAGAATGCATCAAATTATTTATCAATAAAATATGAAATTTGGGAGGTTTTTCCACAATATTGGGTGGATAGATGGATGGACACTGGTTGACGCACTTTTAAATCACTCTAAAAACGTTCTCTATTTCTTACCCCGGATCAAAAACATTTTTGAATTTATGTGAGAAAGGAATGAGTGACTTATTCCATGAAGCCCTGCATGTCTTAGTTCACTAATTAGCTATTTTCACTGTATTTTGGCAGAGTATGTTTTTCAAAGCGGACCAATTTAGTAATTGATAAAAAAAAAGTTGAGGTTTTTCGATTTATGAAGCACAATTTTTACAAGGGTTATAATTTAGTTTCCTCTGTCTTATTCTGTATGCAATACTAAGCCTAACATTGAAAAACTTAAAACGCCTTAGACCATCTGGACTTCCTCTTTTGTGTAAGTAGAAGAAAAAAAAAAAATTGCACTATTTTTTTTTTGGGATGGTTGCTTTGTAATGCAATAACTGCACTAAATATAACCATGTATCCACCGGACTACCACAGCGTGCTAGCGTGACCCAACACGCCTCTTCCCTCTATTTATCAAAAGAGATAGCAAATGTGTAAAAACTGAGACATTTCCTGCCTGATGCTGTATAGAATGCTTTCTATTTGAAAATAGATTTACAATGCTAAGTAAAATATGACTTAAGTGAAATAAACATGACATTTTATGTACTTTTAATATTGTTGGGGTCCTTTTGTGTTTCACTGCAATGCACTCAATTGGAAATCTGTGAGTACGATGAACTCACAGATGCTGCTCGGTGCTCACGGTGCTCGTTTACAAAAGTTTTGTTCTATCAGCTCCAATATTATCTGTTCAAACATTTACTTTGGTCAGCGTAGAGCCACACACAGGGGTTATGGACACCTGCACAGAATATGGATGTCAATATCCAACTACTGATTATTTCAACAGACTCATGAGTGGCTGCCAGTAGTTGTCTATCAAAATCTGAATGGTCAGATATGCACACATTTGGCACAACAAAGAGGTAAAAAAAAGCCCTTCCGGTTGTGATGTGCTGTCTACAACGCTAACAAAGTGGATCATGAGTAAGTTATTCACGTGTCACACCATATCGAGACAGTGATGGCATAAGGAGACACAGACGCAGACATCTCTCAAATTTGCTGTATTCACTTCATACAAATGTTAATGTTTAAAACAACAGTGTGTTACAATTTACTCTGAAGAAGCATCTGACTGAATCAAAAATAATGGCTGTCTGAGAAAACACTTCTTATCTTATTGGTCTCTTTAAACAGTCAGGAAACTCAAAATATGGGAACTGAAAATTTAAAAATACACAACATCGCACTACCGCTTGTCTATGCTCACATCTTGGCTGGTATTTATCACATTGGATAACTGACTGTCTATGGAAGGACAGCATTTCTAAAACATTTCAGAGTGCAGATCTAACAGTTACATCTCCAGGGCCGGTATGAATGAGAATATTCAGGCTCCTGCTCAGTGATCCTGGACCAGCACTCCTGTTCGTAAGAACATAAACATCCACCATCGAGTCCACTTTTATGCATCTTTGAACTGTGTAAAAACAGCCAAATCCACATACAGCGACTTGAACTCCCCACCTTTGAGCCTCCATCCCCACCATCCATCCAGAAACAATGGTCTGATTTCTACACCAACACTATATATGCCCTTTTTAGGCCAGAGAAGAAGAGTATTACCCAAAGACTGGCCTGAAGACATTGAAATGTTGACATTGACAGCATTTGGAGGCAAGAGGAGAGAGAACAGAAGATATACAACACAAAGACCAAATGCAGAGTGTAAAACAGAGAAATGCATACTTCTGTATGGATATAAGGGAGGAATATGATAAAACAGTCTGAAATCCCGGTGTGTGTGCGTGTGTGTTTACTGCGTAGGGTCCAGGGTGTACAGGAAGAGCTTTGGTATGTCAGGCGAAGATGGTCTCCTCTCGTCTCTTCTTGGTCAGGATGGTTCCGGGCTTGTGCTGGGCGTCGGGGTGGTTGGTCAGCTCCGGAGGGCAGGTGGACACCGGGCTCTCCAGGATGGCCTGCTTCAGGTCGTAGAACACCGACGAGTCCTCTTTAGTCAGGAAGGTCATTGCCACACCGCTCTTACCAGCACGACCCGTACGACCGATACGATGGATGTAGTCTGCAGGGCGGAGGTAGGTAGGGGGAGAAGAGGGGAATATTAGTTTCTCGCCGGTGTGAAGGAATAACACGAGGAAGAACACAAGGGTACAGCAGAGCACCAACAGTCCCACTAGGGCCCCCCTTCTAAATTTAGAAATGAAAGTCACTTTGGATAAAAGAATCCATCAAATAGCATACAGTGATTTATATATTTATGGATTCCTAGAAACAATACTCTTGTTTTCATTCAACAAATAACTTATAGCTTATAATATAACTTCTAGCATAACTTAGTATCTACAAGGTAAAGAAAACCATAATATTAAAAAAACCACTGCAGCTCTCAGCCATGAGCCAGAGCACAAGGCCTCTTACCTTCAATGTTCTTGGCCATGTCGTAGTTAAGCACCATGGAGACGTCCTGGATATCGATACCTCGACCAGCCACGTCTGTGGCCACCAGGATGTCTTTGGCTCCTGCCTTGAGATTGGAAAGCGCAAACTCTCTCTGCTCCTGGCCTTTGCCACCGTGCAACGTGCAAGCATTGTACTGGGTGAAGTAAGCGAAAGAGAGAGGGGAGAAGAGAAGAGACAAAAGATTGAGGTTAAAATTTTGCTGTGTATTTTCAGCAATCTGGAAATCCAATTCATTTACAGATATCTAACAGAGTCTAGTCCAGAGTGACTTACTCCCATCTTCTCCAGAGACTTGGCCAGCACATCGCAACCCTTCTTCTGGTTGACAAAGATGATGATGGGAGGCTCGAAGCCACGTGCCAAAACCTCCAGCAGCTTCTTCCTGCACCACACACAATCCAAGACGGCTCAGTAATTAGTGACAATTTCACAGAGATAGGCTACTTGATTTGGGGTTTACAGTGTGTGCTTGTGTGTGAGAGTGTGTTTGTGTCCGTCTTACCTCTTCTCTCCCTCTGACATGAGCAGGACCTTCTGTTCGACTCTCTCATGGGGTTTGCCAGCAGAGCCGATGTAAACCACAGCAGGACGTCTCAAGTAGCTCCTGGCCAGTCTTTCCACAGCTGGAGGCATAGTAGCTGTGAACATGACCGTCTGCAAGACACAATAATACACAGAGTTTAGAAATACAATGAACACACCTACAGCAACTAGAGAACAATCTGGTTTGTAAATGTTGTTTGTGAATGTTTGTCATATGAACATACTTGTCTGTATTTATGTTTTCCAGATTCAAAGTTCATCATCATTTTCTCGGGGTCCTCTGCCTCGTCCGTGTCTGGTTTCTGATTGGTCACTGGGATGTATTCTAGAATCTTTTGGACGTCAGGCTCAAAGCCCATGTCAATCATACGATCAGCCTCATCAAGGACCACGTAGGTGCAGCGGCCCAGGACCAGGTAGCGGTTCTCCAACACGTCGATCAGACGACCAGGAGTGGCAATCACAATCTGTCACAGAGGGAAAACATACAGTTGGTGTATATGTGTGTTTTTCATGTGCGCATATCAGTGTAGCTCTGTAAATGTATAGGAAGGGTGGGCCTACCTGTTTAGAAGAGCTACCTGCACCTCTTGTATTTTTTTTGTGTGTGTTTGAAATTAACTTTTTGGCTGAACTGCCAAGGGCTAAATACCTGCTAAGAGTCATTTTTACCAGCCAAAAGTAATAATATACTTTTTTCATAGAAATATTTCACCCTACCCCTTTTCAGCAAGTTTGTAAGTCATCATGAAGTGCAACAGAACTCAATATAACCGAGGCATTCAAATGTTATCATCTCAAAAAATTTAGCGGCCAGTGTCACAGGAGACCCTTATTGATCTATCCGCTAAAGACAAATTTTATTGGCATTTAGCACCTGGTAATTTCGGACCCTGTGTGTCAGAGGAACAGTATCAGGTTAATTGCCGTTTCAGAGGCCTTTCTACTCCACCAAGAAACACTGGTGCACATGTTGAATATGTCTCACCTCACAGCCCATCCTGAGACGGAAGCCCTGGTCCTCCCTGGAGATTCCTCCAATCACAGCCACTGTGCGGATGCCAAGCGGTTTACCAAACTTAATGGTCTCCTCTTCAATCTGCTGGGCCAACTCACGGGTAGGAGCCAGGATGACAGCATAGGGACCCTGGTCAGAGTCTTCAATCCTGCAAGAACAAGTATGCAAGTAAGATGGGATACAAGTTCAAGAGTATGACAAATATTAAGATTGAAAATGGAATGGGACATTATTGGCGCCATTATGCGTGAATATTATAGCCTAGGTCGTCTTGCCTGTCAATCTTTGGCAGGGTGGTAATCCAGACCAGTAGGGGAATGAGGAAAGCAGCGGTTTTACCGCTACCTGTCTCAGCCACACCAATGATGTCACGGTTCTGTAAACCAATGGGAATGGCCTGTCTCTGAATAGGTGTGGGATCCTGGATTCAAAGAAGAGAAAAAAAACAACAAGTGAGCAATCAATTCACTGAACCCAACAACAGTAGGAAAATTTAGCGCATGTAAACATTTCACTTTGTTGGTCAAATGGGGGGGGAAATCTGGGCATATTGCTCCTAAACTCTTGCATCTACATAGGTAAACAACGGCATCAAGGAAAATAGATTTAGCCTTGATATTTCAATGAAAAACACGTTACACGTTACAGTGCACGAGTTACGTTAACTGTTCAAACTCAAACAGCAGCCTGTCTCTCACTGGGGAATAGCACTTTAGTTAGGTTTATTTACTTTTCAAAGATACAAAAACCCAATTAGAATCAAATTCTCTTGAGCAGATCTCCCCAACTCTGTATCCCTCTCATGAAAACTTCAGCATGGTGACTCAGAAAGCTGACCTTGTATCCACATTTGTCGATGACCTCCAGGATGTGCGGGGGCAGTGTGTACTCCTTCCAGTTCCTGATGGGGTTCGGGATCTTTCCTCCCTTGGTGGTGATGCTGTAGTCCTCTCTGAAGATACGCCAGTCCCTGTCCGTCATCTCATCCAGCTTCTTCTGAGACCAGTGTCTGTCGTCCCAGCGCTGCTTGGCTTCCTTCTTGCGCACCTTCTTCAATCTTGTCCTGGGAGGAGAAGGGAAAGGGGATTGGAGGGTGGGGTGGGGGCGGGACAGGGGTAACTGTCAGTCGACTGTTGAGTCAGACGGAGTGAAGTGGTGTTGTGCAGGGAGTGAGTCAATTCAAAGTCCTGAAAGCCATAGACAGGGCTGATCATTTCTACAGTGTCTGCGTTACTCACTCTTCTTGCTCCTTCTCTTCCAGCGTGCGCCTCTTCTCCATCAGGTCACCATAGAAACGTGACTGCTCTCTTTTCTGCTGCTTCAGGTCGATGCCAGCGATGAAGCCGCGTCCATACAGCTGCACCTGATGCTTTTCTTTGTAACTGGGAGAGGAATGGGCAACTTTAGGTTGGTTTGAATAGTAGCGATCCTCACAAAATACAAATCCTTGCCTAAATGAAACAAGCGAATGTTCAAATGACACAGTGTGTGCGTGCTGACTCACATTGGGTTGTAGTCGATCGAAGTGTCTTCAGAAGCGTCCCACTCAAAGACAAACTTCCTGTCGTTCAGGTGGCGTGTTCGTCGACGTTTCTTGATCCCGCCCAGGTAACGCTCCTGAAAAGATCAACAGTGTAGTGCTGCTTGTGAAAATCACATTACATTTAGCAAATTCAACTGTGTTATTCGACTGTTGTTTTCTTGATGCATGTGGTTTGATCATGTTTTAGGAATCATAGAAGGTCAATATCATTATAATTGATGTTTGCATGTTTCCATAGCAAAAGGTAACAGGTCAGTCACACATAACAACTTGTAAATATCAGTTACCATCAACCAAAACACACCAAGAGTCAAAGAAAAGCAAACCTGTACAACATCTCATATTGTCAGTTGCAACCACCATTACATCCGATCTATGCAATCACACAGTTTCTCTCAAGACGAACCTTGATAGCCTGGAGTTCTTTGCTTTTATCTTTCTCCTCTCTGATCTTTTGTCGTCCATCATCCTCTTCATTTCCATTGTTCTCTCGCTCCATCCGTTCTCTCCGCTCTCGTCTGTCTCTTTCCTGGGGATCCTCTGTAACACACAGATGTCAGTCAGGGTAAACAGACGCTTCTTTAGCAACATGCAGACTGTCCACGACTAAAACAACCAGACGTGATCCTCAGAGCCTGACACGCACCCATCATTTTTCTTCCCGTTTCTTGGAACATCCTTCTCTTCTTCCTCTCCTCTTCGATCATCCTCTTCCTCTCCTCAGTCTGCTGTTCACGCCGTTTCAGAGCCTCGGCTTCTCGCTCCGCTTTGGACAAGAACTTGGGCTGAGGAGGGCAAAATAAAAACGAGTAAGGGAATAGGAATCTTGGTCTGAAAAGGAAACAAACAGTACATCTAAAGGGACTTCTCACCTTTGCCTCTGCTTCCTCCTCTGCCTTTTTCTTGGCAAGAAGCTCTTCCAGAGACAGTGGCTGGACCTGCAAGGAAGCAACAAAATACCAAAAGACTCAAACTAACATCCAAAGAAACAATGCACTGCTATGGGAGATTCAGCTGAACCCAAACCAAACCATACCTTCTCTTTCTTCCTTTTTTCATCTTCATCATCTTCTGCTTTTATATCCTTCTCTCTCTTTAGCCTCGAATCCTTCGACTTGGGTGATGTACTTCTTTAAAGAGGAGTGAGAACTTGTATTGAACAGGTGTAATCAACCACAAGCAAAAAAAACAGTGTAGTAAAAACACATTAACTACACTAGTAATGGCATCACGTCAATGAATGTCATTGGCTCACAAAGCTCCCCATCTCACAGAGCTGTGTATTGCAGCGGTCCGACCCCCCCCACACACACACACCTGGACTTCTTGCCGCGATCCTTATCACGTCGATGGCTGTCCTTATCTCGGTCCTTACGGCTCCTCTCTCTGTCCTTATCCCTGTCACGCTCTTTGTCTCTCTCCTTGTCTTTCATGCGACGGTCTCTGAGAAGAAGATAGATACAAACAAAATACAATCAACAACAGGCAAACTGAAGCTTGGTCATGGAGTATTCAAAATATACTCGATCTCAAGAAGTCAACACGAAACATAACAGTCAGAGCTTAGTCTAGTCTTGTAGATGGGTTTGTGTCCTTAGTTACTGATCAGTTTAGCAACCTGTCTGGAGATTTAGACCGGTTCCGTTCACGGGATCGATGGCGTTTGCGTATAGGAGGGCTTTTACGATCTCTGTCTCGTGAACGGCTGCGTTTCCTCTCTCTGTCCTTGGTCCCTGAGGATTCAGCATCCTTCTTGTCGGTAGAATCGCCTGCCATCTGAAAGCAGAGAGTAGTTGTGAGTTAAATCTGTCAAGACGATGTCTGCTCTTCTCCGGAAGGGTCTTGGCCTATCCGCTTCTTGTTTTGACAGTTAGGAAATACCGTGTTTCTTGAGGACACCGGGTGAAGGAAACTATCTGCAGTTTTAAATGCTGCTAGTTAACGTTCGTTGTCAGGCAGCAAAGTTAGCCTTCTGATAAAGCTTCTGGGTTGTTCTGTTTCCATATCAAACTTCATCAGCAATGTTTAGAAAACACGACTTGTCAGATTAGGAGTAATTAACATAACAACATTAACATAACATAACAAACTAACTTCTGCAACATGAGTGTACTAAGTGAACGTAGTAAAGTAAACGTAGCTGACTTAACTCACTCAAACTGTGGGGTGCAGCCTGCAAGCTAGCGCTCTGCGTTAGCTAACGAGCTAGCAAGCAAGCTAAATTTCTTCAAAAATAGCAAACGCCTGCCCAAACATACAAAACTTAAAACATATTCGTGCAAACCTCATACGGATCATAAATTATCTTGGTGGAAAAAAGCATTACAAAACATGTAAACACATACCTTGATAACTTGTCAACAAAACACTACAGCGATTTGTCTTCGTTTCAAGAAGACGCCATATTGCCCGACACGAGCTGAAGCGAGACAGGATTTGTGGGAATCGTAGTGCTGAGGGTTCAGTGCGGAGCGGCGTCAAAGATTATTTAAACTACACTTCCCAACAAAATGAAGACTTTTTCTCAGGGCCCCCATTGTTTGGTACATGAACACCTAAGTGCCTGTCCAAAAATAATTTTCTGAGTCCGACTATATCCCTGCTATATTCCCTTTCAGGCACAAGGTGGCAAGCATGTTACAAGTTAGCACGGTACTAACTTTTAATGTTGATTCTAGCAACATTTTTATAGAAGTTTCAATATTATATGAAGTATGTGGGTTTTTAGATTTGACAAATTAAAACGTTACATAAGTGACAGAATGGTCAATTAAACTTAAAGAAAGAAAACAATCAAAATCCCATAGACATTGTTTCTTTGGCATATGATACCTTTTTAGGCAATAAAACAGAGTAACACAAAACCTTAAACCTCTTGTTTGCCACACCAAGCACCTAAATGTGGGGTGGCTGATGGAAAGACATCTATTCAGCATTTATCAACTGACATTTCAATTGCACTATTTTGTATGGAATCTGAGTAAATCTTGATTTGGGATGCTTTTCCATAGCTGGCCCCTGTTATCCATCTCTTCAGTCTGAAATTACTGCACCTCATGAGTCTCTGTGTCTGTCTGCATCACCCCATCTCACTAAGTTATCACTCCCACGCCCCCTTGCCAGAGAGTACTAGTCAGCAGATTCTGGAAAGTTAATGGCTCTCTACATGATTGAAGGTAGTTTTATGTAAATGCTCTGATTAAAGGGTGATCTGCTCTATAGGCCATTTGGAGCCAAACAAGAGTCTTTCTTTCTTTCTTTCTTTCTATTAGTCTTTTTTCAGTCCATAATGATAATAAGAAGAAACGTTATTAATGTAGCATTTATCTAAAATAAGACTTCACAAATTGCTTTATAAAAAGGCATTAAAGGCAAGTAAAATATGTTAAAAAAAAAAAAAATCAATTAAAAAAAAAACGAGAATTGGGAAATACATTCAAAAGAGAAAGTGGATAAGAAATAATAAAAAGCATATAAAACAACACAAGATTAAAAAACTGGGCAAAATCTATAAAATAGCATTTGAAGAGGTGATTTAAAATATTAGCTAGCCCAAGTCCCACATTTACAGGCCCTGATGGCAAAACCTCAATCCTAGCCGTGCTTTAAATGTGATCAGTAAAATATTAAAATCAATTCTAAGTCTCTTTGGTGATCAGTGTTGAGATGTTAAATTCAGGGCTATATGGTCTCTTTGCTCATTACCACTTAAAATCCAAGCTTCTGCAGCAGATTAACATTCAAGAAGCGCTGTTCATGCAGAGACTACACTATGTTTTTCCTGTAACCCAAGCAATTCCCTTGTGTGTCTCTATGTGTGTGTGTGTGTGTGTGTGCACATGCTCGTGCGGGCAGATAAAACACATTTTGGATGCAGCCATGCTTGAGTATGATTGGCTTGGTGTTAACAGAGGTGCTGATTCGTATTCTGGACCTGCCTCTTCATCCACAGGGAGATCAAGAGAGATTTATGGAGCAGTTCTGAAGGTGAAACAGTTTCAGTAGGAACAGATCAAAGTTGATGCTACAAAAAAGAAAGAAAGAGGCAAGAGACTGGGGAAGAAAACAACGGCCTTGTTGACCAGTCTGATTTAGTATACTGTATATACTGGGTTCAGTCATTCATCAGCGTTTCTTTGTTTCTCTCTCTAGAAGAAATGTTCCCTCATTAGCTTGCGTTGGGCAATTCTAGACAAGTTAGGATAAAAGGCTCAGGATGAAAGCTGCGACTGAAGTGAAATGAATCATTTGAATTCCTTCCATCACATAACCACTGCTGAGCAAACAGCCATTATGTCCATAAGAAAGAGAGGAAAATTGTGTAATGTGTTTTAGGGTTGCCTCCTCTCAATCTTTTTCCTCCTGCAGGCTAAACAGTTGTCATTTTGTCTCAAGGACTGGCACAGATATAGTATAACAATCTTCAAGGCCAACTGCAACTAATATTAGGGAACAGAGAGAAACCACCTTAACAACATGCCAAAAAATGGGCAGCTGTCACCTGCCATACGTTTGAGAAAGACTGGACTAACTGATTGAACTATGACCGTTTTAGTTGACTAATCACTTTTAGTTGTTTCTTTCATGCTGTATGAGCTATTTTCTGAGAGAGTACAAGAGTATTCACAAATATGCATTGGTCAATGATAAAACACAAAATCTGAAGTTATCCATTTTCATGACTGCATTCATTTGCAAGAGAACAGTAACATGGAGAATGCAATGTACATGTGGTTTAAATAAGGTTGAATTTCTTTACTGTAACTAGGGGAAGCATGATGCGTGTGTGTTGTGTTTTATCATAACTGAAGAATTAGTTGTGGATGTGCATGATTTATTTCAAATTGAATTCTGAAAACAGTTTGACATCAGACATGTTGGAAAAGCGCTTCATACATTGAACATATCAATGGTGTTTTTTTCTCTTTTTTTCCCATTCAATGCCCGTGACATTTTGTGTCTCTGCCAAGCCCTGACGTACCTCACATACACACAAACACACACACTCGTAATACTTTTTCACTTTACTGTTGCTATGACTACCCTACTTCTGCCACAAAATGAATAGTCTGGCGAGGAGCTCATGCTATGTGTCTACACTTGCCCCTAGCTAATAAGCATCGAGTGAGGATTGAGTACGAGCTCAAATATTATTCATCATCACTCTGTCATAATTTTCCTCCCAGACAGCTTCATTATTTTTGGTGTCTCTAAAAAAAACAGTCAGAAATGTGACAGCGTGACACGAGCCAAACACATCCAGGCACAATACATGGAAGGTTTGCCAGGTAAGCACAGAAGTCCATTCAACCACGTGGGCACTAGTCTTTTAGTTTATAATTTGGCCAAGGATATAACAAGAGGATATAATAATCACACCTGGGAAACATTTTTATGCTTTTTAAATAATGTGAGAGGAAACCTTTATATTTCCTTTGGCTAAACAGGCAAATTAGACTTCTAGTGGGTCAGAAACCAGATGGTACACATGTGACTTTCCAATACAGTACAATTGAAATTTTACCCTGACTCAGTTGCTGTATATGCATTTTTTCCAACCAACTTATAGTTTGTATGGGTCACAGGCCGCTAACGATTCTTTAAAGTCCAGAAGCTGAACCGCTTTCAGCCAAAGTTGTGTAATGGCGGCTATTACCTAATTCTGATCACTAACAGCTGCCTATTGATAACACCCAGAGTCAGATCAATATTGGAGGATCTTGTTTAGGGTCCATTCTTGTGGTCAAAGCACTTGAGATCCATAACACATAACATGGAAATGGCTCCACTGATCACCATATATGGCAGTTGAGCAGCCCTAGAAACAGCTCTTCCGGGGGTTTCATGATTGGCTGGCACAGATATGACATGATATGCGTGTTTAGCTTTTATAAGGCCATCAAGAGGAGAAACCACATCAGCTGTATTTTAGCCTTCCTACATTGGCTTCCAATGGAATTCAGAATTGATTTTAAGATTTTACTCATCACCCGACAAAGCAGTCAATGGTCTAGGCCCGGCCTACATTTCTGAGCTTTTACCCCCCTATACTCAGGTGTGTGTCTCTCTGTACATCCTGACGTCTTTCAAAGGGACGACTGGGCATGTGCAGTGAGGGACCCCAAACTTTGGAAGTCGCTCTCAACTTTCAAGTCCCTTTTGAAATAATTTCTCTATAAATGTGCTTTTGTTTATTATGATGATTTGTTTTCTTCTTTTACTGTTCTCACAGTTCTCATTGCTTTTATTTACTGTTGTTTTACTGTATTACCTCTGTACCGTCTGTTTGATTGTTTGATTTTATGCTGATCTGTAAAGCACTGTAAACTGTTTTTTAGAAAAAGTGCTATATAAAGTTATTATTTTTATTATCCTCCAGACGTGCATATCAGATCTGCCAACAGTAGCTCTCTCCCCCAATTCCTAACCCCCTTCCCAAGCACCTCCTGCGCCCCAGCCTTGGCTCCCATCCCCCCCGTAGCCCTTGATGCCAAGCGTGGTTGTCTAATTAAACAGCTAGAAGAGCATTCACTCTTGACATGCCCTCCGGCTGTGCCAAACAGGGGCACGTGGGCACGGGAGGGGGAGGATGATAAGGTGAAGGGGAACAGAAAATGGGGGTATGTGGGGGCTCCATAATATGGCGGATGGGGTTTGGGCTCGACAGGGGAGTCTGGAAACCCCTGGCAGGAACATAAGGGGGACTTTATCATTCCAGCAGAGCCGAGCCGGGTGCAGGCATGTGTGAACGGCGCGGGACCGCAGCTCACCTCTCCGCACATGGGACTGAGGAAAAATATGCAGAGCAGACAAGATAAACTGCTTAGTATATGCAGCACACGCTGACATACATTCGTACACAGATTCACACATTCGTACTCATGCATGGATGCCTTTCACCACGCAGAGGCACACACACACACACACACACACACAAATAATAGTTAATCACATGGGACTGCTGGCATGATAGATACAGTAAAGAATAAATCAAAGAAACTCAGTTGAATAAGAGATAAATGCAATCAGATAAATGTATTGTAAAATAATCCAATAATCACAGAGGAAGCTTTATCGTATGTATTAACTATTTGATTTGATTTTGAGCACATTAACTATTCTAATATAGTTTGATATGGTTAATATTAATGTGATTCAGTCCTGGGGGTTCGGGACCATAGAAAGGCCTTGGCACTTGCTGTCTGCTGACGTCTCCGTGCTTCATTGAGTAGCCCAAAGCACACAGACACACACAGACTGAATGTTACAGAGCTGCCTGAACCCATCACATCAAACCAGCTTTGGACTGAGAAATCAAACAGAGAATGAATGGATTGCTTCAACAAAACTCCGCTTCAATACGCCCCATACAATCAGAGAAAATGCTGCTTTGAATTTTTTGTATTTTTTCTGCTGGTGCCGGCTGTTAGTCTGGTCTTTTGTATGCAGCAGAGATAACAGAGGGATTCAGACACATGCAGAAATCTTTCAGAGAAATAAGAAACATTAAGAAATAATAAATAAACATAATAATAATATAAATATACATATATGAAAGCATGTATTTATAAGCTACACAAGCTTCCCGATGTACATGGACCTAAAAGAAAATGTGTGAACAGAGGCACACTAAATATCTAAAAACAATATGTGGAATAACATCACAGTGGCCATGCATGCTAGATGTAGCCGTGGGGAGACAGATGCCGTTGTGGGACACTACAGTGTGTCGCTCCTTGCTGCTCTCCTCACCCAGCTGAGCCAGTGACATACAACCCCATTTCACATCCAGAGACAAGAGTTATGACGCCGTCACAGCAGCTGTGGCAAAGCTCACTAACAGGGTGTGTGTGTGTGTGTGTGTGTGTATTTGCGTGTGTGGCTGGGCGTGCACACGCATGTGAGTGAATGTAATGTATACCTCAGTGTGCAGATAACTCATCAGTAACCAGGCAGCATAGCTTTGCAAGCCGCTCACCTCCTCCCCTGCTGTTGGTGCTATAAGGTCTGATTGGTTATTTGTGCGAATGTGTGTGTTTTTGTGTGTGTCTGTGCTGCCATGTCTGATAGATGATGTGCTTATTTGGCAACGAGCCACGCTGCACAGCGTCCATTTTCTCTGATACCCCAAGAGGGTTTCAGACTGCTGGGGCAGAACTCTTCCAAATCATCCTTCCTCTGGAGCCTGATACCCCTCTGCCCCCACAGAGCCGAACCCCCTGATCCATCCAGGGGAGAAGGGACAAAATGCCCTTTGTCTAGACTGCACAGATCACTTGCTATTGACCTCTTCGTTATTTTACATCAAATATGTCATTGCATACATGTCATTGTTCTAGAAATCCATTTTCAGTGATTGATTGATCCTCAGAAATGGAGAAATATAATGCAGCATTATGGTGGACATGGTGGTGATTTTGTTATTAAATCAGAAATGCAGGCTCACATTTCACAATATAACATGAAGAAGGCAGTGCATTGATCCTGATATAATCCTAATGTACATGAAAGACCAACACTGGGAGCTTAATAGTCTCATCCAAAAGGTGCAGGCAGGACTGTGGCACTGCCTGAGCACCACATCCACTATGGTCATGCACTATAATCATGCCTGGGAGCAACCAGCCATGGATGACAGGCTCAATATGCCTCTGTCCGAGGCTTGCCTGATTTACCAAGACATGTAATGTTTGTTGGCCAGTTTCTGAAAAATGTATGTGTGTGTGTGTGTGTGTGTGTGTGTGTGATTGAGAGAGAGAGAAATTGGAGAGAGGAAGATTAAAAGAAAGGGGAATGTTGTAGGCAGACAGGCTAGCAGCCCAGTTTATCTAAAAGACAATCAAACCACTATTCCCTTTCCCACTGTAGAAAATCATTGTTGCTACAGACAAGAGATTAAACCTATCCTAGACTGGTGATAAGGAGCATAACTACCCCCCCACCCCCCACCCCCCAGCCTCCAACCTCAGCCTCTCTGCCTCTTTCAGGGATAAAACTAGAGCATAAGGAGAGCATGAGTCACTCCAGTATCCTGTGTCTGATAGCTCAGAAATGCCAAACACTCAGTTGCTCCATCCATGTCATGTCATCAGTGGACAGAGTGTGACAGCAGGACATCAGGAGATCCTGATAAGGGCCAATATCAGCCAAGTGAAGACTAAGCAAATATAGTAAGGGAGTGTGTGTGTGTGTGTGTGTGTGTGGGGGGGGGGGGGGGGTGTTATTGAGAGCAAGACAAAAGGCAAAGGCAGAGGAAGACGCAGCAGTGGAGTAACTTTTGAAAGAGAGAAAAGGAGATTTCCAGTTTTAACAGTGTTGCTGGACATTGTTCAGACAGTAGTGGATTACTTGAATGAATCCAATATGGACTGTATCAACCACAGGTGACAATATAAAATGAAATACTTAGCCCTTTATCAGTAGCTTAACATGAAACTTATAACAACATGTCATCTGCCTATTACTGTACTGGGCGTAACATGGTCAAATTCTCCATTGAGAGACTCATATCTCTGCCACAGATTTAAAAAAAGATATATTTTTAAGACACAAACATACTTTGTTCTCAAACATAACAATAGAAATTGGCAGATTTACTATTAGTGTGTGTGTGTGCGTGTGTGTGCTGGGGGGAGGGCTGATCCCTCAGGCTGTGTTCGTGCTTCAGTGGCATAACATCCACAGGCTTGTTTTGACACCATACTGTGTAGCTGCAATCATCATCTAATTGTAGGTCAGACAATCCTTCAGGACCGGACAGAAAGTTAGCTTCGATGGCCAGAAATCCATTTGAATTTAAGCCTGACTCCGCTGTTCTTCCACTGAGCTGAAAGAGATTTAGTTCCCTTTATATGATTTTGTGAAGTTAGTTATAAATCATCAGCAGGAATGGGTCTATCAGTTGGTTTTTCAGTCAGACATAGTGATGTGTTATCTGTAACCTTGGCCTTAGTACGTATGTGAAGTGAGCTATTGTGCCCTTGAACTGGGGATAAGAATACAATATTAATCTTTCTTAAGACAAAACACACACTGTGCTGCCGACCTATTGGACATTCCTTCTGCCAGGGAGCCTTGAATCTGCTTTATTTCCCCAAATATCCTTTTGCTCTAATTTGATACAGCGCCTGATCTTTTGTATGAAATAGTGCAATGTGCCATTCATTCTCAACAAGTGAGAAAGAGGGCAGTGTCCAGATACCTTACACACACTACATCCCATACCAGTGATTCTAAATCTTTAGTCCACATTAGAGTCACAGACCCCCATTTGATGAGATTTTCTCTCTCCAACCCAAATCTGAGATTTCTTTTTTGTTAGATATGATTTTGTCCAGAATTCCTTGACTATTGTAGGTAGAGAGATAAGAGTGAAACTATGATCAAAATAGTCATTCTTCTACATTCTCTAATTGTGTTAACGTCTTGTAAATGAAATAATGCTAAAGTTGAACAATTTATCAATTTGCTGGGGACCCCCGGAACCCCCTCAAAGACCCCTGGTGGTCCCCGCACCCCACGTTGAGAACCACTGTCTTACACCATAACTACATAGCTGGAATATGACTTACAGGAGAAGAATCAGCCTCCTCTGACGGGACTGAAGTGATACTGAAATATACGTTTGAATTTGATTGCCTTAGCAGTTTAATGGATAAATTACGTCCATCTGGCAAGAGACCACTTTTGTGTGATTTGTTCACATAATTACATCTCTCACACTTGTGCTTGTGCTATTTTTAGTTTGCTTAAGACATCCATATTGTGCATTAGATATTGGGTAAATTACAGTGTGCCATATAATTCTGTCAATTTTGCAGCCCTCCTGGTACTAGCTGGCACAGCGGCATAATGATCCACAGTCAAAGCCTGCTCAAAGATGAGAGGAAGCTGTGCTCACAAATTGTTTGATTACTCATAATAAATGTTGTATAAAAACTTTTTTTTTTATCAACCAAGTAACCAAGTATTTCCTGAGTATCTGAAATTAATGGCAATACCTGTAACACTGAGACTACTTTGACAAAACAGCCGTTAATCAATACTGTAGGTCTCTCTTAACTTCTTTGATTATTTCCCCATAATGAGCATCAACGATCAATAGATCCATCAAGGGCCTAACTGATGTTATGACAACTTCATTTGGTTTAAGAAAGAAAAAACATGGACTGGGAAAAGAACTTCAGAAATATTTATTCAAATAAAGAGTTTAAGAACAAAATAGTGTATGACAATAACCAATACAGAATTCAATCAATAAATTAAGCCATTATAGGCTACTTCACATTGACATTTTGTTTTGCTTCAGTAACATTCTTTTAGGGGCTTTCTAACAAACAGCTTTACAAGGAAGGATATGTACAACGAAACAAGTCTGTCTGCGGAAAATGAGCAAGAGAGAAATGATGAAATGATGGCTGGATATTCAACCGAATGAAGCTTGTTTGAAGGGCAGCACATTGCTCCAGACAGGACGGAGAAGTGAAATGATGACTGCAGAGGTGCAGGCAGGTTTAAAAACATGTTTTTAGATGGCATGTTGTTTCCAAAAACCCACCAGTGGCTGCTACCAGCGTGGGGTCTTCAAGCCCACATAGAGATCTTGAATAGTGCACTGCTTCCTGAAATGTCCAGCCATCACCTCAGCTGTGGTTTCTGTGTAATGCTACAAATAAAAGGTGAGGCGCCCTCTTGGAGAGCCATCCTTCTCTCTCTATGAGACAGGAACCCTGCTCACGCCTGCCCCTGCTCACACTGTTGCTAGGCAACACATTAAATTCCAGTGTTCTGTACATCCAAAGAACTCTGGGCTTCTGTGCAAACCTACAAATCATCAAGTCCTCCATTAGCCGAGCTGTCAACAGCCCCTAATGCCAGAAGACTCAAGTGAATACAAGAACAACATCAACAACTACAAAAACAGCAAAGACAGCCACAAGCAATTAGAAACACCCAGAAAAAAGCTATTTTAAAAATGGAGGATGTCAAGAATACTTTGGAGGAAAGCTAAAAAATTAAATCATAAAATACTTTTAAAAGAAAAAAAAACAAACAAGAAAAATATCTTTCTCCAGACAGGACCAGCCTGTTAGTATGATTCAATTCAACCATTCCCCTCCCGCCCAACATCAGCTCAGGGACATTTAGTGTTAATGCACCCATCCGGGCTGTAATTGGCAGCAGGGGCATCTTGAGATAGGACTTGACATTGTTAGCATTGAAAAATTCAGCTCATTCCAGCACAAGGGAGCTTGTTTAGACATGATGAGTAAGCCAACTTCACTCTTTCAATTGTACAGTTAAAAGTTAAGGATTATTTCTCTTCAAATTGTTATGTATCCATGAGGCAGATGATGCTCTTTTTGGCATAATTAAATAAATCCACCCAGATGGCTTTGTGTAAAAACAAATCCCTTTTTTATCTTTTAAAAAGCAAGAAAGAATGATTTTCTTTTTTTGCTGGTACACGCACTAAAAACTGGTGTACAGTAAGCAGTTCTTACTGTAGCAGGGAAAAGACAGATGATGCATCACATGGTCTGAGACCACTGAAATCAAGGCCTATGGTAAATAATGGTGAGCTAATGAAGCAGTTAAGACTGATGTGGCGAGGGGTAAGAGAAGGGGGTCTGACAAAAACATGCTCCTACAGTCTTTACATGGCTGGGGGTTTTTTTCGTCGCAGCATGTCCACCCTAGAGTGTTTGTGGCCCATGTGAGCGCTGAGTCACATTGCGCTCCTTCAGATGTGCTCTCAGTTCATCCTCCCACTGCCTTTGCAAATGAGCACTCTGCTTGCCAAATCCCTCCCTCCTCTACCCCTTCCTCCACTGTCAGATTTAATTTCCAAAAGAAATACTGTGAAGCGTCACTGGGGGAATAATTCCTTCAAGAACCTCTGTTTTAAATTCCCCAAACCACATTTCTCTGGATACCGTTCCCTCTCACTGTCAGATTTTACACTTTATCTCATCATTCAGCCCAGATCACGTCCTTAAGAGACATTCAGAGACAGAGAGGTGGATGGGAAAGGGCAAAGGTATCTGAATTTCAAATGGGTCTCATCAGAGTAATGCAATGCAATGCAATGTTTACCACCACTCTCTCCGTGGAAAAGAGAGGGAACTGACCTTATTTAAGCTGACTCTCACACAGCAACCTTTATGTGAGGAATAGCCGATCCCTCACACCACATCTAACAGGTCTGCACCTTAAAGTGCCTGCTGTGCTCTCTTTGTACAGGTGTGCAAGGTTATTCTAAATCTACAATGCCAGTTAATTAGGAAGGAATATAATCAAACATTTTTAATATCAAACATTTTTCACTCTGTCTCTGCACTGTGTGCTGGTGACAAGTAATGACCTAAAAGACCAGTATCATAGCTGAATATGTGGGGTGTAGCGATCTTTTTGAAGTGGTTGGCAGGGAGGCTGGGCAGGACGCAGCAGAGGAGAGAGAGGTTCACCAGAAATCCAGATCGCACCTCTCTTTCCCCTGCGCACCCCTGCTGCACCGGTGATAGCCCCCTTGTCCTCACAGTCTTCCTTTTCAACACGATTTCAGCGTCTTTCACATGATGGAGCAGCTCTTGGACTTGTCCTTGCTGAAGGTGGAGGAGAGGAGCTCTGTCTTGCTGGGCAGGTGGAGCAGTCTCTTGGAGAGGCGGCGGACCGGGCTGGGCTTGGTGGCCGGCTGGAGCTTGTTCATGCAGGCCAGGGCTGCGGTGCGGAAAACGCTGTGGATGCTCTTCTCCGACGTGAAGGCTGAGCACTCCAGGTACGCCTCTGCTCCCAGCTGTTTGGCCAAGGACGAGCCCTGCAATGAGAAGGAAACGTTGTATGTATGTAAAATATGTGTCCAAGTACAAGCTAGACAGAGAGATCAAGAGACAGACAGAGACCTGTAGAGACAGACACAGGAATAAAGAGTAGTCATGGAACAAACCTGCTCATGGGAGATGGGCGTCTGCTTCTGATTGGACAGCTCCATGAGTGTGCAGACGTCCGTGCGCAGGTCCGTCTTGCAACCTATGAGTAGGATCCGCGTGCTGGGGCAGAAATCCAGGATCTCTGCTTTCCACTGCAAGGAAAAGACAAAGAACTATCATTGAACTGTTATAGTATATACTGTAGTGTGTAGTGAAGTGTAAGGTGGGTGCACAGATTAGTCACTAATGAAAATGCTGAAAAGGTAAAGAGAAAGGACGAGGAGGAGAGCAGAGTGATTAAAGAGTAATGAAGGAGGCTGCCACCTACAGCCAGCGAGGACATTTCAGTCGTGAAGCTGTGGTGTGTTTACATTGTGGCAGGCCATACCTTCTTCAGCGCGCTGTCTACTATATCTGGCCGGCTGATGTCGAAGCAGAGGAGCACTGCGTCTGAGTCGCTGTAGCAGAGCGGCCTGACGTTGTCATAGTACGGAGAACCTGGAGGGACACACAGAGCGGTAAAAGTTGTCAATGCCACATACTAAACGACTTGTACAAGAACATCGGACCAAAGACGATTTTGTGAACATGTGGTTCATGAAGATGGAGATTGAAGAAGTGAAAAGACAACCAGCTTTAATACAGCAACCCCCTTGCTGTATTAATCATCTTTCTGAATGTGAGCATAGCAAGTCCCTTTCCCCCCCGTCAGGCAAGAATCCAGATAGGCAAACTCTGAATCCAGCTCTGGCACTCGATTATGATGCTATATCACCATCGTCCTCATCACACGCACAAACAAACAAACACACATACACACCCACACAAGCGATAAGAGAGCAAATCATTTCACTAAGCCCACCGCCTTCCCACTGAGAGGAAGGAATTTTTCCAATAAATCAAATTAACACACTGAGTCACAACACACAATAACTACACCAGTCTCTGCACCAGTCACATGCTTCCATTACTCTAAGGGCTTATACCAAAAGTTTGTCTGAAAACCCTGTGGAGGTGACAGATTATTATGGGAGACTCTTATCAGATGTATCATGGGAGACTCTTTCCATGATTTCTCAGTTAGTGTTTGTGCTCTGTAGCAGACATGGTGGCAGAATACAAGACACCTTGAGTCTGATACCATTGCTGATATGTGGGAGCAAAATTAGCCAGAATAATGAAAAATATATATTTTTTCTATGTTAGTATCTATTGAGTAGGGGTGTGATATTCAGCTCACAATATGATTTAATATACAATACTGTTGCTGTTACAATATCAGAAATTAAGTAGAATTGGAGACACAAATCAAGCAAAAACTGATTGAAACAGTTGATTGGCCTATAAATATGAAATTGTGCAGCATTCCCAAAAGGTAGAAATCAGCTGCGGAAGTGTTGCTCACAATGCAATAATAAAGGTGTATATTCTTATTTCTCAGACTTTATTGATACATCAACATCATAACCACCAATGCCTTTGTTAAAGCTGCTGGTGGTAAAACTCTTTTTCCCCAACCTTTTTAATCACAAGTCACACTCAACTGAGCCGCTAATAAACCTGATGAGACCCATTATTCATATCACCTTGCTGTCATGGCAGTCTACCAGGATTGTTGTCACATAAATATGACACCTCAGTGATGAGAGTGTGAAGGAAACATATTTTGCTTACATTTCAATAAATCACACAGCCATGTGTGGCCCCTCTGGGCTCTCAGGAAGGCTCCTGTGCTAAATGCAGACTGACAGGATGTCCGCTCCCTATTGTCTTCCCTGCGCTACCTAATCACTCACCGCACACCAACACTATAGATTTAATTTCCTACTCCTGTCCTCTGGGGCCAAAGTGCGCCAGAAGCTTGCCTTGCTAAAATATAAGGATATAATAATATCAGGAAAGGAAATACCGCTCAGGCTTCGACCGGAACTATCAAACAATCATGTTGTCTTGAGTCTCCTGAGGCATGAATACTAATTTATTACCACCAAATAGCACCGCTATTCACAAAGCCCCCTTCATTTACTCAGTCTGAATCTTTCACTTAAATCTGCAAAATAGACATACCCATACAAGTACCAGCTATCAATAACCTAGTTTCTGAGTAGGAGACAAAATGCACACTGGCACAGAAATATCCAGGGTGATGTAAGGCTTGGGAAAGAGGAGGCAGAGAGATCTAAGAGAACAAAACTTCTAGCACCTACCACCATCTCCTACACATGGCCAGCCCCCTGCTTGGACACACACACACACACACACACACACACACACACAAACACACACACATGCACGCACAAAGTTGAACAAACACAGGCTGATCCAATGAGATTGGCCTCGCTATCCAGGAGTGAAAGAGATCTGAAGGGAGCTGAGCTAATCCTCTTAAAGCCAGCGACAGATAAGACTGGCCATTTCTTGATGAAAGATGCAAAGTAAAGGGTGAAAATAAGCTTCTGGGTCTTATTACTGTGAGATGGCGAGAAAGTGTGTGGCACATAGAGGAGTGAGGTGACTCGTTATGACACAAAATCTTCTCTCTCATCAGAGTGCAGTGTAACAACTGGCTGACAACAAGAGGAAAGGAGGACATAATATAAGATTTAATAAGAATTACTGATGATGGAGAGAATGATAAGAAAGGTGAGGAGTAATGGGGACTGTGTGTGTATGTGTGTGCGTGTGTGTGCGTGTGTGTGTGTGTGTGTGTGTGTGTGTGTGTGTGTGTGTGTGTGTGTGTTTGTTGAAAATGTAAATAGGTCTTATGCAATGTTTTCTCTGGAGAGGATGACTGTCCGGAAAGTTTTAACTGTGTGGAAGATAAACAGACAAACCAACAGAAGTTCAGCGTTGGTTTCAGTTACACAATAGCTTTTTTTAGGCCGCGCACACCATAAGGGAGTGGGGAGGTCATGCATATCTTTTGCTCGATATCCCTCATTTGTGCCTTCTGTTCGCAGCTACTGTAAGCCATGCACACATAAAAAGACAACACACACACACACTCGCACACACACTTCCACCCCCTGCATACCCAAGGCAACCCCCTTCCCCCTGTGAAACAACCCCTCTGCAGGCCAGCTGGCACCGCTCAGCTTCCTCTCAGCAGAACGCCTCAGCCAATGCTGTTATGAGAGAAATCTATCCTACTTACTGTAGCTGATTGGTTTTTTTATTGATTTTGTTTATATCATTTTGCCAGATGTTGCAAGGGTGTCATTATGTCAGTGGGTCACTGCAGTTAATCTGTCCTTGCAGCTCACAACACAAAACAGTTGGCTTAAAATGTTAACATCTCAGTCATCTTTGATGCAAAAATCAAAAGGATCACCGATCGTGGCTCCTTGGATAGATGGTTATAGTCAGATGTACGATGAAGGGAAGTGACTGAAAAGTGCTTCTGAATTTGGTAATCCAATTTTCATCTATTTTTTCCTGAATCTTTGTTACAAAATATGGTCATGAAGAGGCTTTGAGTTTGAAAACTACACTCTGTATTGTGAAGGTGTGAAGATTTGTTTTAAGATGTCATGAACATTTTGTCTATTTTTTTCCTGCCAAAATGCAGCCGACTACAACTGAGGGCAGCCAAAAACATGGCAAACAAATTCAAATATATACTTGAGAAATCAAAAGCTTTTCCAGGGAAAGGATAAAACCCTTACAAAAAAGTGACACATGAAAACCCACATGTGAATTCAAAGCACATGTGTCTGTTGGACACATGTTGGTTTTCATATGTGAACATTTGTTTTCACGTTTTGACCTGCCATTACATGACAGTATTTGTTTCACATGTGAAAACTTAATTTCACATGTAAAGAGACATTTTCACATGGGAAATGGGAAATTTCCCATATGAAAACCAACATAGTCCAAACAGCACATGTGCTTTGAATACACAAGTGGGTTTTCATATGCGACTTTTTTGTACGGGAATACATTATACATTTCACACTCTCCATTCAATATTTCGATGGGCAAAGAGCTGAAATCTCAGGTAGCCACAGCACTGCAATAACGCTAATGTTGTAACAGCTACAAATAGGCTCTTATTGTCCCATTTCTTTGAGATATGCAGGACTATTTTTTTCCCTACGGTTTAGAAGATATTATTCCACAGAAATAATAAATGGGGTGCTCTTTAAGTTATTAATCTATGACAGTCATTTGTGATCCTCTATTTGATCCCTGGAAGAAATCCCTGGAAGAAATTGGAGGTCAGAGGTCAGCGTCAGCTACAGAGCTGGCAGGGATTCAGTGTCTTGTTCAAGGACACTTGAGCAGGGTGGATGCTTGCTGTCACAGGGGCTTTAACCTGGGTCCTCCAGTTGAAGGACGGCCTCCCTACTCCCTTCTTCACTGAAAATTAACATGAATTAAATATTATCTCCCCAATCTGTGAAATTAACAAAAAGATATACAGGAAAACGATTACAAAATATCATCCACCTGAACTGTTAAAAATTAAACATGGAGATAACTAAGAAGAGGAGACCGTCTTGTTACTCAAGAATGTCAGTCAGTACTGTGCTGCTTTGCCTGGAACAGCGTCTCTCTCCAGAGCTCACACTGGGGAAAAGCTGCTGAGCAGCACTGAAACAGGATCAACAGATAGTGATGTCTGGGTAAACAGCAATAACACTGAGTCTCAGTGAAGGTAAACAAGACGGTAAGACAATAGACAAGACAGACCTTAATTTACAGTTGTTTACTGACTCCAGGCTGACTGTTTTGTTTGAAGGGTGGTTGGCTAAACAAAGGTTTCACACATCAGCCTGAATGTTACTGAAACCGGCTACTTAATTCATTGCTCAAGCCCAGGTCATTAAAACTTGGGGAGAATTTCACGGGGCAGCAAGTCAAAGACAGAGAGGAGAGGAGGTCATAAACTGCTGCCCTTTCATGTTTGTCCTGTGTCCACAGAATTCACAGTTGTTTTTAACTGTGGGCAGGTAAACAAAACAGAGTATGATCCTCACCTGATGTGTCCCACAGGCTGAGCTCAACCCGCTGGTCATCCAGCTCCAGACAGGCTGTGTAGTTTTCAAACACCGTAGGGACGTAAGTCTAGAGATGGAGAAGGGAATGGTTTAGGGTGCATTTATGACTCTTGTCTTTTATCACTGATTTACATGGAGCAATTCTAGCACATAGGCATTATTCTGGGTCAATAACTGTTGGCTACTTGATTCTAACATTTAAAAAAAGCATCAGTTCTAAAATCATCACCTGTAACTTATATCATCCATCTTTTACAGTGTTATAATTCTAAATCTTAAAGGTGTAGACTAGCCTGGGTTATTATAACCCCTATGAAAAATAACTAGTAATCCTATAATACATTTTAGAAGAATGCTATACAAACATCACAGCATTATAAATTTAAATTTAATAAGCCTAATAAGCCTATATAATAGGTCTATATGAATATTATAGGCATAGTATAGTGACACCCTAGGAGTTTCAAAAAATACAATAAGGTCACAAACTCATAGTGAGTACCACATACACAGTATGAGTTCCTATAGGAATACAGACGCCACTGTAACTACAAACAAATACCATAAAGTAGGATAATGTCACTATAAATTAATTATTGTGCACCACTGACACTCGAAGTCCTAATAGGAATATTATAGTCAAAAAAAATAGTCAGAAAAATAAATTCTAAAATCATAACCTGTAAATTAAATAATCCTAACCTCTTCTACAGTGCTCTAATTATCAATCAGAAAATGTAAATTACCCTCTACGATATAAATCTCATACCTCTGGATAGCAATCCTTCGCCAAGACTTGTAACATTGCGGTTTTACCGCATTGGACGTCCCCAACCAGCACTAGTTTACATCTCGCCACAAAAGGCTGCGTGAGTCTTCTTTCCTTCATTGTGAAGATAAAGAAAACTGCTACTATCAAAATTAGAATGGAGAAAAAAAACTTTGTAAATCCTCCTTGTAAACGGCTGTGCGCGCTCTCCTCCCGGCGGTCTGGTCAGACAGGCAGAGGCAGAACAGCACTGACCCATAAATGAGAGAATCACTGCGGAACTTTATATTGTCGCGCCAACCAATGAGCGCTGCGCTGTGCGCGAGACCGGCGCTCCCACCGAGGGCAGTGCACGAGACATGATCCTGTTTCTGGCATGTGGAGTCGCCTCTGTTCTCAATAAGCAGGCAATAAACTGGAGAAATTCAATTAACACTGATAGCCTTGAGTATGTGGCCTGCTGATATCACTGCAATGCCTTATAGGTAGTGATGCAGTGGGAAATAAAAAAATAAAAATAAATAAATAAATAAAAATATGAACTCCAGTCAGTGCTCATCATAAGGCAAACAACGACCAATATAAGCAAAAATTGTTAGAAAATAAGAAATAATAATAAGAAAACATTATAGCCCATATTCAGGAAACATTCATTTATGGGGTTTTTTCCCCTGAAAAGACCCTATCCTTATATAAGTTATATCAGTTTGATGCGTCTTACTATAATATATACTATGAATTTACATCATAAAGTTTCATGTCAGCATAAAAAGCTGGATAAATTGAGTATAGGTGGGTTTACCCTCCACTACACCCCTGTTTATGAGCCTGTCACTGTACATAAAGACAAAAGTGAATCCTAAGAATCTGGGTCCAGACTGAATGAATAAGTTTAAGGAGATTTCTAGGATCCCAGATGAAAACTTAGTGTGTCTCTGGCTGTAGGCCTGTTGAAAATGTCAGCAGCTGCAAGAGAAACAAGTAACCTCACAAAAAAAAAAAAAAAAACAGTTCTACAAAGTCATAAGCAAATCTGATTGATTTACATGATATTAGTGTTGGAGTTTTTAATTTTCTGCATACTTATAATGCATGTAGCAACCTTTCCTGTTCAATGATCATCTGTTGTGTTGCATAGTTGCAGTGCCGTTTGGGTAACTTCATATATTGAAATTCAGTGAAACCAGAAGTCATTAGAAAGTAGTTTGTCCAGCATCTGACTTTTGCTGATAATAGAATTGGTTTTGTGTGTAGCAGTATCTCCTTTAGATTAAATTCTTGACCCCAAAGGCTTACAGTATTTCAGTTCAGAGGTCAGCAAGTCATTTTGGTCAAACGACAAAATGGTTTGGTGAAACTGGCAGAATCAATGAAAGGGTTCAAAGGAGGTAATTAAATTGTACAGGAAATCAAAAATTGCTTTACATCTGGAAACGAGCCAGTATGGCATATAAGTGAATTAGTGTATATTCTGGAGGTAAATTGAGTGTGTGGAATATGTCGGGAGGCATGCATACTGTGTGTAATGTATTGTTTTGATGTTTAACATATGCGAGTGACTGTATGTGTACCTACATATGCTTATATAACATATTGGTGACTGCTGCCCATACAGGGCCGATTGCTGCCTGCCGACCCCAAACAGATGAGAGAGATGGCTTCATCAACCTGAAGGAAAACAGAGGATCAGCCGTTTGGAGATGAAGTGGAGCATGAGTTGTGCAGAGTGTAAATTGAAACAACTCCTCTACTGTCACACGCAGCTCTTTGATGCTATTAATGTATGGCGTGTAACTCTGAATGGGGAAATCAATTGCACTTACTACCTGGTACAGTGAAAGGCATAAGGCAGACGGTGTCCAACTCTCTCATTTTAAACACTCAATTGCCCTTTTCATGCTCCATTCTCACACACATGCACACACCGGCAAACACTAACACCGTGCAAACACTCACACACTCACTCCCTCATGCTCCATTTCTCCCTCTTCACGGTCTTGGGTGTCTTTATGTGTTAGTTATGTTGCATAACCCGGTCTGTCTCAAGTGTGCGACACATTTCTACATTGTTACTCCCATTTTTTACTGATCATTTTCAGATTTTCCTCTCTTCTCTGTAATTAGATAAACTCTTTGTTGTGTAAACTTAATACTTGATACTTAAATATAGAATTGTTTGCCATTTTAGGCTGTCATGACAGTCATCTTCTGAACAAGTAAGGTGAGTGGAAACTCACTCCCTTCAACAATTTATACCCCCCCCCCACCTTACTTAACTCGCCCCACTGACATTTACTGTTGTGTGTGTGTGTGGGTGTGGGTGTGTGGGTGTGTGGGTCTGTGTGTCAGTAGACGCTTGCATGTTTGTCTACTATATGTGAATATTCTCCTGTATGCTTACATGTGTGCATGCATGATGAACCAGAGGGAAGCTCAGGTATAATGGTACAGACCTGGATACCTACAGTGAGGAGAGAGAGAGAGAGAGAGAGAGTGAGAGAGAGAGAGAGAGAGAGAGAGAGAGAGAGAGAGAGAGAGAACGAGAGAGAGAGAATGAGAGAAAGAAAGAGAGATAGAGAGAGAATGAGAGAATGAGAGATAAAGAGAGAGAGAAAGCTAGAGAGAGAGAATGAGGAGAGAGAGAGAGAGAGAGAGAGAGAGAGAGAGAGAGGAAATTAATCCCATATCCATATCAAAATAATGTCTAGGTAGAGACACCTTCTCTGTTTTCATATGGCTGAGTATGCCGACCCCACTTTCACACACTCAACACAAACAGGAAGGTCAGAAGAAAATTATATTCCATCATTTGTGTAGGAACCTGGGCCAGCCAACAACCACAAAAAACAAATCACATTCCCTCTGCCTTGGAGCCAAATAATTTGCATAATTCAAGTAAGACGTGGTTGAGAGCTCTCGCATTATGTAAATCAGGGTATGATTAAAGAATATTCCATATACATAAGTGCAATCATGAGGTGGAAATGTATTGGGGATGCTGGACTATTAATTGCTCTTGAACATGTCACAGTTCACTGACGCTGCAAAGGAAAGATGAGCTCATTACCATGAATTTGGAACACAGGTATTTCACATAGTGTATCTTATTATGCTAACAGTATCTGGAATGGGCGAGTGAAGTCGTCACTTTCTACCCTTTTGACAATTGTGTAGCCTACAAGCCTCAATAAATGGGGTGCGTAAAAATGGCGGCCCGTTGGTTTGGTGTAAAACCTCGGACACTTTCAGACACATTGTCTTTAATTGCACTGTGATTTGGATCTGGAACACTCAGTGATCAACTCAATCTGAGTTGACTTTTAACAAAAGAAAATACTGATATGCTGCCACCTCACATTTCATTTGATTTTCATTTGTATTGATATCAGTGGAGACTTTTACTTTCATCCAGTCTTAATGCTTGTCTCAAGAAACACTTCTGAGGGATACACTGTTCCATTACAACTGACCTGAGATGAAAGAAATGAAATCACTGTCACATTTACTGAAAAGGGATCGTATTGCCCTCTAAAGGTGCAAGAGAGAAAGTGCAGTCTAAAAGGGACTATGGAATTAGAGCACCCAGGTCCCAGGTCCGTCCGAATCCGGCTCAGTAATCCTTCATTTTTAATTGCTTATGGAAATACTTTGTGAACGAAGTAGGCTATATGCACGAAACTGAAGTATCTGGCAGGTAAAATGCTCCACTAAGTGCGCATTCACCGGTTCCTTGGGGGAAGTACTCATTACTACACATCCCATGATCCTCTCTTCAACGGCGTTACTTCCGCCTTTTCTTCCGTTCTAGAATGAAGATTACAAGGTTGAGTAAAGCCTAGGGGGCAGTTAAGGGATCCTCTGTCCATGGTCAAGCTTTGAGGAAGTCAGCTAAACACTGACCTGACATTGGATCTAATCTAATCTAGAGCAAAGTTCAATTCAGTCGTGTTTCTTTTGTCTGATTCCTTGACGTTTGACTGAAAAACAGTTTGGGAAAATATCTAGTTCCATGCACTAATTTCCTCATTGCGGTGACGTAATTTACTTACCCTTGTCTTATTGGTTGTATCCCCCTCTTTCAGACTTTCGCGCGCGCTCTCACAGCAAAATACACGCCAAAGTGTCAACCTGTGGTGGTAGGGTAGTCGCTGCCGGCAACATTTTGACATTATTTTACACCACTGACCGAGACATTGTTGTAGACATGCCATCCTCAGATTATGACGCGGCCTCTCTGCCGGATTTATTGCCGCTGTACTACCGACGACTCTTCCCATTCTCCCAGTATTACCGCTGGCTTAACTATGGAGGAGGTGAGTGTCATGCTTAGCCAGGTCAGGAAAGCTAGCAAACTAAGGATGGACGTTAGCTTAGGTAGCTATCAACTAAGTTAGCTGACGGGAGGAATGTCATTTATGGCTGCCTTGTTTATGCACTGTATTATGTAATGTATTTTTTGTATTTATTGTTGCTGTTGTGATTTGATGTTGGTGTCCTGTTATGTGTTTGATGCTGCTATTTTACCCTGTCTTGGCTAGGTCTCATTTGTAAAAGAGGTTTTAATCTCAATGTGACTTCCTAGTTAAATAAAGGTTATATATATATTTGCGACCAGCGTTGATGCATAACATTCTGCACTTTCTTTAATACCCGCAATTTCAAACTATGATTGACTTGTGTACCTTGAGCATTGACAGCTGTTTACTCTGACCAGTCCAACCAGTGGTATCCAGTAGTAGATTCTATGCCTCAAACTGGGCCAAAGAACCAACAATAGTAGAGAGAGGCTAATAAATCATGATTTCTTTTGCAATTTCAGTGCAGAAGAACTACTTTCAGAATCGAGAGTTCTCCTTCACCCTGAAAGATGACATCTACGTCCGCTACCAGTCTTTCAGCACACAGACTGAGCTGGAGAAGGAAATGCAGAAGATGAACCCTTACAAGGTTGACATCGGAGCGGTGTACAGTCACAGGGTACGGTTGCTTGCTCATACCTAGGCTTTCATCCGTCTTTTTCTTTGTGTGTTACTCTACCTCGCTGTCAAAACATCCAGACTCAATAGGCACATGGAGATGATTCCATTCCGTCTCTCCTATCAGACCCCCCCCCCAAAGTATATGAGGTGAAGAGCAGAGAATATGCTCATGTTGTTGTTTGTCACCCACAGCCCAATCAACACAACACTGTCAAGTCTGGGACCTTCCAGGCCCTGGAGAAGGAGCTGGTGTTTGATATTGATATGACAGACTATGATGATGTAAGAAGCTGCTGCAGGTAACTGGATTATATGGTTAATTTAGTTGATCGTTACTTACAAAATACATGTTCATCCACTCTTGTTACACAGCTACATTGTTATAAACAGAGTAAGTACATATTGACAACAAACATACAGTAGTAGCACATACTGACAGACAGTGCAGGGACAACAGGGCCTCATATTCAGTGCATTACAGTTATAAAACAGATAAGAGTAATGATATACAATCTACTTTCAGTGCCGCAGACATTTGTTCCAAGTGCTGGACCCTGATGACTATTGCTATCCGTATCCTGGATAGAGCTCTTCGAGGTTTGTTTGACAGATTTTTGATTTTAGTGCCAGGCATGAACTTGTCTTCTCTCTCCTTTTCATTAATTTAAGTTTTGCAGAATGGTGATTTGGCAAGACTTGTGTAATGAGGGTGAAACATTTTATAACTTGTGTGCTATTCCAGAGGACTTTGGTTTCCGGCACCTGCTGTGGGTTTACTCTGGCAGGAGAGGAGTGCATTGCTGGGTGTGTGACGAGGCTGCCAGGAAGCTCTCTGTAGCAGCACGCTCTGCAGTGGCAGAATACCTCAGCCTGGTGAAGGTAACAGCAGAGATGTATATTTACTATTGCTCTATGCCACTCCAATAATGCATACCGCCCAAACACAGAAAAAGCACTAGCACACTTGTTTAGAGCAGAACTGTGATCTTCATGTCTCTATGAGGAACAGGGTAACCGGTGTTGATGTACACTACACAACTCCAGTTTATTGTAGTCAAATGTAGCTGCTGCTATGACTGAATAGTTGAATTTATCAGTATTGCAGGCATTATTAGGCCTGAGCACAGTGTCATCAACATCCAAATTTGAAAATGATTTTGAAGCTCTCAGGCACATTATTAAATAGTTAATGACTTGGACATATCCTTAGGAGCAATGAGAAAGCCAATGAGTTATTTTTTGTGATGTGACATTCCACTTGCTGCTTTATAGGGTGGAGAAGAGACTGTGAGGAAAGTAGTGCTGACAGATCCAATTCATCCTTTCATCAGGTAAGAATTACATGATTCTCTCCTTACAGGCCAACTTCAAAATGTTGTAACTATGCATGTTCTTAGATTGCAATTACTGTCATCAAGATTAGTTGCGGCACCTATACCTTGTCTTACATTATGTTTTTTTAAATTTACCTGTAATCCCAACAGAGCGTCTCTGGCAGTGGTGGAGAGCTACTTTTCCCAGTACGCACTACAGGAACAAGACATATTGGGCAACAAGGAATCTCTAGACAAAGTGCTGGCACTTGTGCCTGAAGATATCCTTTTTGAATACGCTACTTTTTTCTGAAGAACACACACACACAATAGATTTTTTCTGAATATTATCATTGCAATATGGACACAGCTTTTCCTTTTTGTTTAGAAAATGGCTTGTCACAGACCACAGAAATATTTATGAAATTGACTGGACTTGACCTTAACTCAGCTCTTACATGTTAGAAAGGATCTGCTGCAGTACTTCCAGACTGAGAAGAACCCAGAGAAGCGCTGGGGAAGGCTCATGACCCTAGCCAATAACAAACGGGTCGGTAATCATGCCTGCATCACATGACAACGGTTTAGCCTCTGATTTGTTGTTTACTCATTATAGCAAGAGGGTTTAGGTTAAACGTAATTAATGACGGCGATACATCTTCCCTCCTCCAGGGTACTGTCAAGAAGGGCCAGTACTTTGAGAAGGAGATCATGTTGCAGTACTGCTACCCTCGGCTCGATGTGAATGTCAGCAAAGGGGTGAACCATTTGCTGAAGAGCCCCTTCAGCGTCCATCCCAAAACAGGTGGGGATAGATCTCATGTAATGAAGATGGCATGACCGATATTCCACTAACAGAAGGCTGAGTGTCTCACTGTTACGTCTCTCTCTTTCCTCTGGCCAGGGCGCATTTCCGTTCCCATTGACCTAAAAGAATTGGATACATTTGATCCTTTTGATGTGCCCACAATCAGGTAAGTGATACTTCAGTGTCTCATGATGCTCTGTTGTGCGGAACATAACTACATTCGATACTCACCAGAGCTGATATTGTAACTTTCTTTAGTCTGATCTGCGAGGAGCTGGATCGGCCCAGGACAGGTGAAGAGGAAGAAGAGGAGGATGACACCAAGGATAAAGAAAATGATAAGGATGCAGCAGAGAGACGAAAGATTAGAGGTAGAGGGAAGACTTCCAAGATCCTAACCGATTTTGAAAACGCATTGCATCACACACATAATGGTGGATTTTACCTCACCTCACTGTAAACTGGGCTCTCATTGGCTGTTGGCTGTCTTTGCTCTTGGGTTGTATCTGTGATCCCCATATACTTAATAACCTGTCCAGATTTTGGTTCATAAATAGTAAACATGTTTAATATGATCTGTGCTGCTCAGATCAGTCTGTGAGTCGATCGGTGCGGCTAAGATTGTATCTGTAAACCCCTCAACACTACCAGACAATATGTGCAGAGCATCTGTCCTGACCAAGCCTCAGATTGAGGGTTCACCTCCCAATTGTTGGGGATGTCCCAATATAGTGATAATCAGCCTGATAATCCTCTAGTGTGTCGAGGGTCTCAGAATCTTCCTTTTAGTTTCCTTTTAATGAGCTGTCCTAAAAAAGAATACATCGAGTTCATTGTACATTTTCCTAGTTAAATTGGCCAACGAAATGTGTCGGCTCACTGTGCTCACTTTTCTTCACAGACTACAAACTAACGAGCCTGGCAAAGTATGTGAAATACTTGGACCAGTTTCTGGATGGAATGGCTCGCTCACGGAAAGGAGAGCTTCTTAAAAAGAGTGGTAAGTTTTAGTGAGAAGTGACATGTTGAAATGAGGAAAGAGTGACTTGTGTTTTGAGCATTTGTTTATTTATTTAACTTTTCCCTTTTGATTTTTTTTTTTTTTCTGCAGATCTTCAGAAGGACTTCTGAACTGGCTCAATGATCAGAATGCGATACACTGTGCGCACTGTTCATAGTTGCATATTACTTATTATGACAAAGATCATGCAAACAATGTTCCTTTTATTGAACTTTGTGTTGTGGTGGTGATGTTGCAGTGTTTTTTGTAATGGAGAATAATTTCATTGTTTTTGTTATACTGTTACAACCCCAATGATCATCCAATCTTACTTCTTAAATTAAAAAAAGTTGATCCTCTTTTTCTACAATTTTGTACTACATGCCAATTTTATATTGTTTGTCTCATTGTGCGTTATATTTTCCTATTGTACAGTCTTTTATTAATCAATTTGTGAAAATAAATAAGATATTCCAACTCTTTTTCAAAACCTTGTATCCTGGTTACCTTTAGGAAGGTGTTTGGCATACACAATATAATCAATGCAAATGTTTTTTTATTTTATTTATTTTAACTCAAACCAGTCATCTGTAAGAGGAAGCAATCAGTATATAAATGACCACTGACAACCAATGGTTAAACTTCAGAGGTTAAGTAAAGCATGACAGAAAGCCTTCTAGCACTCTATATTAAACATCTATGATACTAGTAAATATTAAATACTGGATACTTTTACTATTGTAGAGCGGGAAGGACAGCGCTTCAACCAGCTGTGAGCAGGTGCAGCCAAAAATACAAAATCTAGAAAACACTGAAGAGGCACAACTCTTGCTCTCAATACTTTTACTGATGTAAAATTTTGAGTGAAGGCCCCCTATTCCACCAGTGTGTTTCTACTTAATTTAAAAAAAAAAAAGCCTACTTTTTCCACAGTGGAAAAAAACGTGTAAACTCACAGCAGTTTCAAAGTGTCTCTTTTTCAGATACTTATGACAGAACAGTTCTGTAACTGTAATTCTCCAATATTTGTTTTACATTAGTGATAAATACATTTTCATCTTATATTTTTCCAGTTGTGACAGCAATTTTCTATCACTGGGGTAACATCACATCTTTTTAAATGTTTTTTGTTTTTTTGTGACACCACTACGATCTGTCCCTGTCTGCCATGATCTGCTCCTGTCTGCCCCTGTGTCCTGGTCACCAGTCCTTTCACTCCCCAGCCCTGCCTTCCTCCTGCCAGCCATCAGATGTCCTCGGACTTCCCCTCATCACCTGTTCCCCCCTCCTGCTCCCACACACCTGTATTTCATCAGCCCGTTAGCCTTGTGTCCTTGTTCTGCCTTCTCCTGCCTGTCATCTGCCAATCAGCTCCCGGACTCTTCCCTATCCAGCCAACTCAGAATTTATGTATTCATTTTATTTTCAGTAACAGTAAATACATTTACAGAATATATACTTTAGATTTATATAGAAAACCACAGATTGTGATAAAACCAAAGGTGCAGAGGATAGACTGGAGAATAGATTAGAATAGAATCGGTACAGAGAAGACCATTGACTGTCAAAAAAAAAAAAAAATGGAAGCCAAGTAAAGTGACCCGGAAGAAGACAGCAGCGTCTTAAACCGGATATCACCGCGAGACAGGGGTCACAAATTCTCTCTTACAGCCATCTTGGATATAGCATCCTGAGTCGGTAAGTGTCTCTGCTGACAATCTAACTTCATCTCACCATTTACACACATTCTCGTGTGTAGTAAATGTTTCATGTGTTTAAGTAGAATACGGCATTCACCCTGATACAACTATTTGTCTCCCCCGTCCTCTATTTAGAAACATATATGCCGTTGTATCGCCGATTACTGGCTCAAAATGGGGGAACATGACTACCAGTTCACTAGCCAGGCAGCTTTCGTTGCTGGCGAGCTGACCAGCTTGTCAAGGCCGCAGTTTAATATGTGACAGTGGTGATAAGTCGATTGGTATGACAACTAGCTAGGTACTTTAAACACTATGAGTTAAAACTGCTGGGAAAGCCATGGGAGAGTTAGTGACTTGCCTAGGTGTGTTATGTAGCTAGCTCCCCCTGCTCAGACTGACACATTAAGTTAGCTTGGTTTCCATTGGTAGAGACTGAGCTCAGCGGCTAAAGCATGGGCTCTGGCAGCAGGGTTAGCCTGTGCAACCGGTTATGACAACTACAAGTGCGAGAATTGGCTAATGCAGTGCTAACATTAGCGATCTGTTGTGTATCAAAGCAACTGACTCGAGTAAACATGAGCAGTAAGATGACACTTAGTACTTAAGTAATGTTGTTTTGCATCATGAGAGAATGTTTACACTTGGCTTGAGCTATAAATTGCTTCTCCTCCTTAATTTTCTTATCAGCAACCATGCCTGGCGAAGCCACAGAAACGGTCCCAGTCACCGAGCAGGAGATGCAGCAGCCTCAAGTAGAGACTGGTTCGTACAAGCTTAACATAACTCGCATGCTTTATATTAAACAGAAGTGCAAACGGGGTCCTGGAACTCAAATACTTGCTGATTGTTCACCTATTAACTGTGTTCATGGCCAGTAATTTAAGTCTGCCTCCAACCTTTTATTGGCTGGAGGGTCGATACTAGATCGTGTTTTGTTTCAGGGAGTTGACTGTCAACTAGCCAGACACTGAGTTGATCTAACAGGTGATGGTTCTTGAGGCTGTCACCAGACATCTGTTGGGACACTTGCATGGGACTCTTTCTTCAGAGGACCTACTGTTTAGACAGCTATTCTTAACCACAATGTCAGCACTTTTAAGGGCTGGCCACTGGAATTGTGGTCTCAAGTTTTTGTTGGAAAAGTTGACTGGCCACTGGACTGAGCCCTCTTTGTCTATCCTAAAAGCACTTGCACCAGTATTTTGCTCATTGAGATATTGTCAGCAGAACTCTCTTGTTTGCCGCTGCATTTCAGTGGGACTGAAAACCATTGTTTTTCACTATAGTTATTGTATTAGCAAGCCACAAAACGGTTAAAACACTGAGGCATGTGCTTCTTGGATGGACTGAAATGACTCCTAAGTCAAATTTGTTTTAAAAGAATGGAATTCACATCGTCAGAATTTGACGTTTACCTGACATTTTTCTGTGGTGCATATTGCTTCACTTGAAGGGTAATCCAGGACCCCTTATTTACACAAACTCACAATGGCCTGTGGTGACTTGCACTGACAACTGGGTTTAGCACGTAATGCATGGTAATTAATGATGTATTCTTTGTGTGCAGAAAATGCCATGAAACTTGGAATTAACCTCATTACTGATGGCACAGATTTGGTGTTATGTATTTTATTATTATTTTAACTTGGCCTTCAAATATTTTATTGCAGCCTTATGTCCTTAATACACCATATTGACACAAACTGTTACTACATATTGCTTTTTGGCCATTGCTGTAAACACAATTTCTTTTTATTTTGTGATTGTGTTGAGCACTGGTAGACTAACTCAAAGGCTTTTGCTGGGATTAGTTACTTCATTTTCTCATCCATAAGTCATTTTCTCAATCGTGGAATATTCACTTACCAAGGAATATTGATACTGGAGGAATGAAACAAACCAATAAAAAAAAAGTCACATCTTTAAAAGTTATCTTCATAATCCGTAATAGATTGTGCTCTGCTCTTTCGACCTAAAAACTTTGTGAGTTGTGGATTAAAACTTAGAATGAGTGAAGAGTACATTGGGTTAAAATCAATTTTTTCTTCAAAACAATGAATCATATTAACATGTCAGAATTCCCCATCATAGTCTACATATTACAGTAACATGTCAAGTTTGTGTGCTTCATTTTCACCAGTATGCAGTTTCAACCCCAGACAGCGGTCAATACTTGACAGTGCTCTAATTAACAGGGTTCTAATTAACTCTTGGGTCATCATTCAGTTGGGATATGTTTGGGTTGGCATGGGCTTGAACAAAGTGAGATTGAATGCTCTTATCTATGAATAAATCACCTTTCAAATGGGAATAAATTTGTCGCTATTTCGGAGTCAAGTAATGGTGTCTTTAGATATCATGAAGCAGTACAAAAATGTACACATTAGATGTCAAACCAGCCATGGAGGATTTTACAAGTAGTGCAGTATATGTAAAAAAAAAAAAAAAAAATTCTCTTTTGAGCTTTACTTGCTCTAATTTGTCTTGGTCTGTAAATGTACTTAAAGTTTTATTTTCTTGCATAGGCTATTGTACATTTTGGGACTAAGGGACGTCTTCCAGCGTTCATCTCACGTTTGGACACTGCATGGTGTTTGGGACATGGGCACATATTCTTTTTAAGTGCACACAACACCCCTTTTTTACACTGGTAAATGGAGAGCTGATTCTGCATCCCTGAAATCCCTCACAAACACATTGGTTCTGTCAACGTGTTGAGCACAATCCCTATATTCACTATAAGTGTGTATTTATTAAGCTCTTTACTTGCAATTTTGCGGTGCGCAAGCAAAATGGCTCCTCTCACTTCTGCTATGACTGCCCTCCCCCCCCCCCGTTGCTCCTCTTGCTCTTCCTCCATTAGCTGCAAGGGTGTTGAATTCTTCTGCTCCTCCTGAGATGGCTGTTCCTATAGTGAACAAGGAATCCCCACTGGAGAGTCCTGTGCTTCCAGAAGCCTCTGTTGCTCCTCAAGAGACAGACTCCCAACCACCACCTGAAGAAGCCAATACCGAGGCTGCTGGTGATCAACTTAATGGTGTAGCTGCAACTCAAGAGATCACGAAGCAAACTGAAGAATGCAGTGTGGAGGAAACGCCTGTCTCACTGCAAGTGACCACTGCCGACCCAGCAGTGACTGCTGCTGAATTGCCAGTGACTGAAGAATCTGTGACCCCTGCTGAGGCTCCTGTTTCTGCCACAGGAGGAACACACACGCATGAACAAGAAGCTCCCATTGAAGCTCCCACTGAAGAGTTAGTTGAGAGTCAGGAGTCGGGTATTGCTGCTGAAGAATCTGCCAGCCAAGCGCTTGAAAAAATTGCTGTTGAAGATTGTGCAAAGTCCGTTGGGGAAGAACCAGGAGTAGTGGCTGAAGAGATTCCTGATGATCCAAAACCAGTGCCTGCTTCTGAAGAGCTGACTGCAGACAGTGTAGATGGGAAGGCAAGTGGTGTGCCAGAGCCTGCAGTTGAAGACCTGAAGAATACTTGCCCGGACACAGCTCTTGAAGAACCTGAAACATTGCCTGGAGATGTGAACGTTGATGTGGCCACTCAAAATGAAAATCTTGATGAGAAAGAACCTGTCATTGTCGTCTCTAAAGCCATCCAGTCAAAGGTGACCTCTAATTGTGCAGGTCCGTCCCTTTCCACCCGGCACCTGTCAGGTGGGTTATCTTGTGTGAAAAGCTGGAGCTACCACCCCTCTCTCTTCCTCCAGATCTTTTTTTATTGTAATCCGTATTTTTTCTGCGTAATTGAATTGTCAAAGTTGGCGCTTTTTATACATAGTCACGCTGATGTCTCGTAACGTGAGCAAGTTATGCGCTACCCATAGCTGGTCCATTTAAATTGGACAATGACCAATGGCAAAAGACAATCTCAGCAAAAATTGAAAATAACAAATCTTCTTTTAATAACGAATAAAAAATAATCTGTTTTACTTAGTTGTCATACTTGCTGGCATAGGATTCAATAGCTCCATTTTTTTTTATGGCCTTGTGGCCAGGCGTCAATCTGTCATTTATTTTTCCTTGAAGCAGGCCAGTCGATTACAGCATAACCAACCTAAAACCTTCTTGGTGGCCGAACAGAACAGTCCTGTGCTTTTGTGTTGCTCTCTTCTCTCAGCTAATTTCATCTTTGTAGAATAAAAACACCCCATCAAATAAGATGCAGCTAAAGATTTCCTTGTGGCCAAATACCTGACATTTATCCACTGTTAACTGTTTATTTATTTAAATGAGTCAAGATTGAATTACACAACAGCAATTGTTTAGCCTACATCAAAATCCCTAACATTTGTAACAGGAAAATTAGTCTTCAAAGATAGTAATTATATCTGGAAAAAACATTGGTATGCACTTCCCATATAAGTAAGTGTAGCATATCCCTGGGATTTGCCATTATCACAAAAAATATTCTAGTGGTATGCCTTGCAATTAGTTTTTATTTTTTTGCATCCTCACAAGATATGGAAGTGTTTTTCTGTGTGTAAGAAAGTAGTATGTAGTGTGCATTTTGAGTGGTGTTTTGCATCAAGTTCCAAAGATAGGCTGGAGTGTTCTTTTCCTAACCTTGTGAAGGATATTTGCCTCTTGCTTTGTGATCATCTAACCCGCATGAGTAAGGCTTTCACTCTCCCATCAAAAAAAAATTTAAAGAACAAATTTTTTTTATTTAGCTACACCTCCTGCCCCAGCTTCCTCCCAACAACCAATGGCTGCTTCTGGCCCTGCTAAGCCCAAAGGCAAAGATGCCAAGAGTGGGCCGGGGTCCTCCGCCCCAAAGGCTGTCCCTGGCAGAAGAAAACGGTCCTCAATGTCTGCCTCTTCCTCCTCTCCCACCTCCCCAAAATCTACTCCCTCGTCTACCCCACTCTCCCCCCTCGCATCTCCCCTAGCCTCCTCACCTGGAGGCTCTTCTGCCGCCAGTCACGGCAATCGCTCCACCCCAAAAGTTGTCAAGGCTGGCAAACAAGGAAAACCTAAGAAAGGAGAGGCGTTTGTGCCTGCTCCTGCCCCTGTAGAGTGCAAGGCCACCTCAGCAGATGAAAAACCAGTAGGACCTAAGCCAGACCCATGTGTAGTTGAGGCTAAACCTGCCCCAGTTGAGCCAAAAGAACCCTCACCCTCCGCTATGAAGCCTGTTGCAGCTCCTGCTGCTTTTAAAGTTACCTCAAAGCCTGCTGCACCAGCTCCAGTTTCATTTTCAGATGCTCTTTCTTCCAGCCCTCCAAAATCAGTTGAAGTTAAAGCAGCTTCACCAAAAGCTGCCCCTGTTATTGCAGTCGTAGATGATGATGATCTTCCTCCACTGATCCCACCTGAGAAGCCAGTCAAGATGCCGGTTTTCGTACCCCCTGTTCAGAAAGAGGGTGCAAAACCTGGCCCAGCTCCTCCTAAACCTACTATTGACACAATGTCTGCTACAGGGCCCGCTTCAGCCACCACTAAAGTTGTTGAGAATATTGCTAAGCCTGCACAGGCTGCCCCTAAACCTGCCCATGTAGAGGTTGCCAAGCTAGCTGCCGAACCAAAGCCAGCACCTGTTGAGGTTGCAAAGGCTGCACCCATCGAGGTTGCCAAGCCCAAACCTGCACCAGCAGAGGCTACCAAGCCAGTTACTGAGCCTAAGTCTGTGCCTGTTGAGGTTGCCAAAACGGCTGCCGTTGATGCTGCTAAACCAGCTGCCCAGGCCAAACCTGCTCCTATTGAGGCTGCTAAACCAGCTGCTCAGGCCAAACCTGCTCCCATTGAGGCTGTTCAGGCCAAACCTGCTCCCGTTGAGGCTGTTCAGGCCAAACCTGCTCCCGTTGAGGCTGTTCAGGCAAAACCATCTCCCATTGAGGCTGCTAAACCAGTTGCTGAGGCCAAACCTGTCACTGTCAAGGTTACCAAGCAAGCTGCTGAACTTAAATCTGCTCCTGCAAAGGCAGACACTGAGGTCAAACCTCCCTCTGTTGAGGTTGTCAAGCCGACTGCCGAACCTAAACCTGTTCTCATTGAGGCTGCCAAGCCTGCGCCCGTTGAGGCTGCCAAGCCAGCTGCTGAGGTCAAGCCTGCACCCGTTGAGACTGCCAAGCCTGCGCCTGTTGAGGCTGCCAAGCCGGCTGCTGAGGCCAAACTTGCGCCCGTTGAGGCTGTCAAGCCAGTGCCCGTTGAGGCTGCCAAGCCAGTGCCCGTTGAGGCTGCCAAGCCGGTGCCCCTTGAGGTTGCCATGCCTGTGCCCCTTGAGGCTGCCAAGCCAGCTGCTGAGGCCAAGCCTTCACCCATTGAGGCTGCCAAGCCTGCACCCGTTGAGGCTGCCAAGCCTGCACCCGTTGAGGCTGCCAAGCCTGCACCCATTGAGGCTGCCAAGCCTGCACCCGTTGAGGCTGCCAAGCCTTCACCCCTTGAGACTGCCAAGCCTGTGCCTGTTGAGACTGCCAAGCCAGCTGCTGAGGCCAAGCCTGCGGCTGTTGAGGCTACCAAGCCGGCTGCTACTCCAGTTGCCAAACCAGCAGCTGAGCCCTCATCTGCTCCCTTCAAGCCCACTCCTGTTGAGCCTGCTGTTCCTGCCCCAGCTCCCCGTAAACTCACATTTGCTGAGGCAGTTGCAAAACCTGTCCCTGAGGTTGAGGTAATCAGTCCAACCCCATCCGAACCTGTCTCAACACCCAAACCTTCCCCCACACCTGCTAAAACCCCAGCCAAGGTGGAGCCTGTGATCAAGAACGACAAGGGTATTTTTCCTTTCTCTCCTGTCTGTCCCATCTGTGTTTTTCCCAATTGTCAGTACATTCTGGCAACTGTCTAGGTGCTTAGATATACTATTCTCTTAAAAAGGCAATGTCAAGGTCTGCATTAACTTTGCTTCAAAATTAACTTCATACTGGCCTGTTTCAAAGATGTTACCCAATTGTTGAAGTCAGTGCTCGCATCCTGTTCAGATTCCGATTTGGGATGGAAACAAATCTGCTCCATTGTCATTTCCCATCAGTCAAAATTTGTTCCCTTGTGATGTGTATTGTCATATGTTGTCTTCTTTCTTGTTTTGTTCAAGTAACTTCTTCTCATTTAGTCACTGGTATATAATTTGTACTGTCAAAATCTGCTAAAAGGTCAGTGGTACTGATAAGACGGGGTGTTACATTGTCTATGATGCACAGTATTGTGTATTTGAGTTAAAATGGATGTTTTAATTACATACAGTGAATACTTTTTCAGTCTATGTAATGGCTATTGCAGATTCCTGTTAACCTACATCCACATTTTCTCTTGGTTCTCCAGATTTTAGGAAGCAGATGTCTTAGCATTTCACATACAAAACACATTTTGGTCACTTGGTGATCTATTTTCATTCCCCAGGTTTGATACAGGTTATTTGAGAACAATTTGCAAGTGTAAAGAACACATGAATAGCGTGGCTGGTATGTTGTGACTGAATTGTGTTTTTTTTATGGGTGGTTTCAGGATCTGGCACTGAGTCAGACAGTGATGAGTCTGTACCCGAGCTGGAGGAACAGGACTCTGCACAGACACAGACACAGCAGGCACAGGTGAGAGATTAATTCTGGTTACCATTCCCAGAACAGGCATGATTGGCACAGTTTGAATTGCCCTGGTTGTCTGGTCTGGAGTATTGAGTTCACTTGTACAGACTTGAGCCTCAATAGACAAGATCAGTTCAACATCTACTTGCTCATGTCAAAAACCTTTTGAGCTGCTGTTGTTGGTCTTTGACTCTTCAATGATGATTGATACAGTGACTTCCGTTCGTCTGAGTCTACTGAAGCCAACCTTTCTGTCCTGAAAAGAGAAACTATCGATAGTATAATTTGCATTACACTTACTGCTAATGTTAGTGGTCATATTCCAATTAGAATAATTCCAGGGTCTATATTTTACTGTCTGTATAAAATGTGGATGAATATTCTACCATCTCCTACAGCTTGCAGCTGCTGCCGAAATAGACGAGGAACCTGTTAGCAAAGCCAAACAGAGCCGTAGTGAAAAGAAGGCACGAAAGGTAACAGTCTTTTAGCTTATCTACAATAATATTGTATTACTAATGCAAATTGTTGCTTTGCTGCTGTCATGTTTGTAATTAAGGTTAGAGATGGTGAGAATTAGCCACATATGAAAAATATAATCAAGGTTTCTTTTTCTGCAGGCAATGTCAAAGCTTGGTCTCAGGCAGGTAACAGGAGTCACCAGAGTCACCATTCGCAAGTCCAAGAACATCTTGTTTGTCATTACCAAGCCAGACGTCTACAAGAGCCCTGCATCAGACACCTACATTGTCTTCGGTGAGGCTAAGGTAAGTAACCAGCAGGGATATTATCCAGCTTGTTGTGAAGATTTTTAGTCGCATCTAGCTGTCAAATAAGTCTGTCTTGTCTGGCCTTGGCTTTTTATAAGGCAGCAGAAAAAAGCCATTGAGAGATTCAGGTGATCAACAGCAGCCTATTCAAGATGGTACACAATGTCCTTCAGCCAAGGAGTTGAAGTGTTCTTGCTAAAGGATGTGGTACTGATCTCTGCGTTCTTCTTCTTTACACCTTAGATCGAGGATCTTTCACAGCAAGCCCAGCTGGCTGCCGCAGAAAAGTTCAAGGTACAGGGAGAAGCCGTTTCAAACATCCAGGAAAACACACAGACGCCAACAGTACAGGAGGAGAGCGAAGAGGAAGAGGTAAGATGGTCTCTTCTGTTCAGTGAAAATGGACACAAACTAATATGCACACTGAGCTGATATAAAAACGATCACTTAATTTTTTCTCTAATTTGATGTATTGCAAATTGCTACCTTGTTTTTTTTTTATTTTATATAGGTTGATGAGACCGGGGTTGAGGTGAAGGACATCGAACTCGTCATGTCACAAGCCAACGTGTCGCGGGCGAAGGCTGTACGCGCCCTGAAGAACAACAACAACGACATTGTCAATGCTATTATGGTAAGATTTCAAAACCTTTTTCTAATTGGTCAAATTTCTGTGGATAATTGTAGTCAAAACTCTTCGGTGATGATTGATACAGTGACTTTCGTTCTTCTGAGTTTTACTGAAGCCACAATTTCTGTCCTGAGAAGAGAGGAACTCATTTAACCATGAAAAGGCTTATTTACACACATGGTAACGTGCCTTTTTTGTCTCTTTGCAGGAGTTGACGATGTAATGGGACACTGGCGGCAAAGGGGGTCAAGAAAGGTTGCTGATTTAATCTACGCTCGTTTATACAATTTATACCCAAGATGGAAATAAAGTTGTGGCTTGAAAAAATGAAATTTTGTTTCTGTTTTTTTTTTTTTTTTTTACCTTTTTATATATACTTGGTTGATAAGTATGTGTGTGGGGGGTGGGGGGGGGGGCGTCTGGTTTGAGTACAGGGTTAAGTTTCTTAGGCAGGTATGACTACACAGGGGATTGAGCCCTGGCCCTCTGGTTGCTGGCTGGACATGATTTGTAAAATATATGAGAAATGGATTAAAATTTGTCATTGGGCCTGCAATCAAATAATTAAAAAATTAGTACTTGATTTTGATGAGTGGATGACAGGTCTGTTTCAATATCAGTTCGTCTACTTACAATTGCCTGTATTTTACATAGTTAAACTTAACTGTCGGCTAAACTTGACAATAAACATACTTATTTCTTGGCGGAGGTGTATGGATATCAATGTATTTAGTGATAATCAGTAGCAGTCAGGATTCAAAAGGCAAATGATCTACCTGCGGGGTCAGGGAGGAGGTTATTTTAATGAACCCAGAAGAGCGTACTGGGTGGAGACATAGGAACATGCTTCCTCATTCACATCACCGGCAGCTGTGGCTGAAAGCTCTAGAAACGTCTAGTGCGCGCTAACTGCGTCAGTAACGTCATTCTCATCAAGTGATACGCAAGAAGATCCGGAGTCCAGTCCAGAGTCTGGAGCCGTTGCATTGATTGTGTGGACATTCTTAATTTTGCTATCATCGCATTGTTGTCAGAAGTCTGTTATATCTGAAGAGGAAGATCAATTGTTCGGAGACATGTAAGTTATGGAGAAAATGACAAGCGGGTGCAGCACAGGAAAGCGCGATAGCACTAGCCCAACCTGAGTAGCTAGCTAACGTTAGCCATCCAACAACATGCTTTGGCAAAGGCGGGAGGTCGGCCTTGCCTCAGTGAATTGTAAGCTGTTACCTCGCTAGCTAGCTGGAACCTTATATATCGGCTACAGTAAATACTAGACCGCATCACAATTATTTTAGTAGACGTGGTTTTGCAACATCAGTTGAAAATCGCTGGCTTTTGCTCATGGCATGGATCAGGTGCACCGCATGGCTTAAGTAACGTAATATGGCTAACGTTATTAGCTTTGGCTAGCCATGCGTTCATTGAGCTTCGTCTAGAAAGCTATCACTACATTAGCATCGTTTTTCTGCCTGAAGACGGACATACATTTAACGTTACAAAGTACAACCAGGACCGTCAACAGCTAAGCCCAACTAAGCAAATTCTAGCTAGCGACCCAACCTTTGCTCGCCAAGTTGTGAGGAGAGTTGGTAGTTTTTGTCTAAGGCTAGCTTCCATACATCGCCCTGGCTGGTTCACGATAACTTTTAAGAGGATTTGGCTTGCTGGTAAGGCCATAGATGACAAGTGGAGAATAATGTCAATCAGCATTCAATTGCTGATAATGTTGCTCTTGTCAATCAAAAATATCACATCGCATCAAAACAGGGAAGTGGGTTGTTAGGTTACTAGTACACGCTTTTCTACTTGAGGTCTACTTCTCATTGATATAACGTTAAGCATGCATTGATAGAACATAACCAGAAATACTGGAGGTCCTGTAGATATGTTGCATCATATAAGCTTATTATCAAAGATGATTAAGTGATCATGCATGCTGCCCCTTGATTATCTTCTGTACCTCTGACGCAAGTTTTAATGTTACCTGCACAACTCATCCTTCTAATTAGTAATTAATTTGAACATCGATAATTGTTTGATAGTGATGTGATCTTGACTTTTATCACCACCAGGCCTTCATTATTCCATGTGAATTGTGTGTTGTAGCTTTTGCAGCTACAAGTCAGATGGATTACCACAATGTTCATGATGCATGCAGGACTTGAAAACCTAATGTTATTCATCCTAATGATCATGTCTGTATGACTTGTCTCAATTCATGATTTTGAAGAGTGAAGTCTTTTACATGCACAGTTTTTTTGCATCTGACAACTTACTTGAGCCATCTTGAGACTGGAGCACTCTTTAGTAATTGGATGCCGCATGGCAACCTGATACACATGCTTTTTGATGGCAAGCTATTGTTGCTGAAACTGGCCCACCTGTCCTTTAGTACAGGTGGTCTGTACTATGCATTCCCTTGTGTTAGTCGAGGTTAAATATGGTTTAGGATCTGGAAGCAGTGTGACGTAGTACAAATAAACAGTTGGGAGTTTCTGAGGTTGTGGTGTTTTTGGACCAGATCCTAATGTATTGTTTAAAGCTTGGTCTAAAGGCGGCAAGAGTTACAGTTTGTAGCAATTGGGTTAAAAAGAAGTTTGCTACTCATGTTTATAAAAAAAACGTTCACACCTTACAACCAAACAAAGCTTCAGTTCTGTAAGTGCAAGCGATTGTGCAAATATTAGAAGGTTGTTTATGTTTTGGTGTCTTCTGTCTCTTCACAGGCATCCAGCAACTGCCAAGTGGTATGATAGGAGGGACTCTGTTTTCATCGAGTTCTGTGTAGCAGACAGCAAGGATGTTAAGGTCAATTTTGATAAAACAAAGTTTGGTTTCAGGTAAGTTTGCCTCAAATTACTCCTTGCAACAGATTCCAGTATTATAGTCTGTCTTGGTGACTAACTTATGTTCTTTCTGTTTTTTTCACAAACCGTTCATTGAGTCTCCTTTTCTTTTCCCCACAGTTGTCTTGGAGGAACTGACAATGTCAAACACGAGAATGAAGTAGACCTTTTTGAAGCCATTGATCAAAATGTAAGTCACAGTGACTCCACTGAATCACTGCTTTGTTGGATATTGCTTTAGAAAATTTGGGCAGTACTGCAGATTGCCTTGTACGAAGTGTAGAGGGAAATTAGCCACATATTGTTGAATGTCTGTCTTTCTTTCCTCTTCAACACAGGAATCCAAACACAAACGCACAGATCGCTCAGTGTTGTGCTGTTTACGAAAAGCAGAGCCAGGGAAGGCATGGCCTAGGCTAACAAAAGAGAAGGCCAAGGTCAGTTACATGCACACACTCTGTCATTAAAATGTAAAGGGAAGTGTTTATTAGAAATTTGGTGTGAACGATGGATCTAAGTGTTTAATACATATTTCATTAAGCATAACATTAGAATGTCACTTCACTAATGAGGGTGGTGAAACGCTCCAACCAATCATAATAAGCCTTAACCTTTTTTTTTTTTTTTTTAATCTACAGTTGACTTGGCTCAGTGTTGACTTCAACAATTGGAAAGACTGGGAAGACGACTCAGACGAGGAGCTTGGCAACTTTGACCAATTCTCAGACGTAAGCATGAATGACGTAAGCCAAACACATATCAGTCCAAGTCACAAACAGGGTTCAGACCCATTCTTTTTTTTTTTAATTTTCAAATTGATTGTCAGAGTTCTTGATTCAACAATGTAAATGACAGCTAAACACAAGTTTTAAAAAGTATGGGGGCAGGGTTTCACTAGCCAGATGACTAAGAATATAAAATAGAAAGTTTGAAATATAACTTGAACATAAAAAACTTATTTGGCAGATAGTCTGTAGGTCTAAATGACAGACTGACATCCCAAGGAGTCGATTTGAAAGTAAAATTTTGCCAATTTTTCCACATATGTCCTACTCTGTGCTCTGATAGGCCTTTTGAACTGGCAGCATTTAAGTTTAAAATATGAATAGCCTAATATCCATTATAGAAACATAAATGATGTGGCTCTGGCTGTTTTTGTTTTCGTATTACAGATGATGAACAACATGGGGGGTGAGGATGACCTACCTGATCTAGATGGTGCTGATGATGTAAGGATTTTTTTTTTCTCGGTTATGTTATTTGCATGCTTATTTGCACTAATGAAAACTGATCATGAAACATGTTTTCAGAGTGTCGGTAGGAGGTTAAGCCTGTTATCTTATATTGTAGTGAATTCTTATTGAACCAATAGATCAGAGGATGATTTGTCCGAGGTCTAACATTGTTCAACCATATGCTTCCTTTTGTCTGTTTTTTTAGGACGAGTCTGCAGATAGTGATGATGAGAGTAAGTGTTTCCCAGAACCTATAGAAAGTCTTGCAACAATAGTAATTATGGTAAACCGCTTGTGTATGAATGCTACCGTTTGAGATATTGTTGAATATAATGTGTTCCTGCATTTCTGCATAAAGTGCACTTGTTCTGCTCATGGTCTTAATGTTTTTCCTGTTTGTCACTTTCTTTTCAGAAATGCCTGATTTGGAATAGAAGACTATAAAACCCTAGAAATGGAAAATGCAAGAACGGAAGGCAGGAGGAATCATGAAAAAAAAAACTGTATATCTTGAAATTGAAGGCAGTGACAAAAAGCTGTACATATGAGTCAGTAGCCATATTTAAATCCATAGCCTCAGCTCCAAAACTCTTTACCAATCAGTCCACTGAAGGTTGATATGCATTGTATTGTACAGAGCAGCTATCTCCACTTCCATTTGCAGTACTGCACCTTTTGGGTATCCTGTTTTACTGTTAATTATTACAACTAAGCACACATTATTTGTTGGAAAAGCTGTATAGTTGTCCTCAACTGAGCAATACATGTTAAGAGATTTACAAATTGTTTGCAAATGAACTGTGGTTTAAAAGAATTGTCTTAAGCCCACCCATTCCCAATGTTGTGGTTTTAAGTTAGTTGATCAGTGTAGTTTATCTTTAAAGATTATGATTTAAGAAGACACTAGCTGTGTACCTCAGAGGATTAGATGCATTTATTGATTGGGTTCCTCTAAAGCCTTCCATGTGGCGTGTATTAGATATCCAGGAAACCATCCTGTGTTTCTGTAGCTTAGCCTTCCAGCTTACATGTTTCCCTTTACGTCTTTACCTGTTCAATGTCTATGTTTGTAAAATTGGAATATTCTGGAATTCTTGCAGAAATACTATACTGCATCTTCTCAGCTATCAACTTCTTTACGTTCCTGATCATTCATTATTTGAACAAGTTCCATAACGGTTCAGTATCTTAACAGTGGTCACTCTCCATACCCACCTAACATCCTCACTCATGGGACTGCAGAAGGAAGGTAACACATTTAGCAGCAAATTAAAGAGGCTTGAAGCTTGGTTGGGCCTCCAGAACACCCGGTTGGTTTGTTGCTACCCTCAAGGTTCATTCAGTTTGTTCATCTAGAATAGATCCTCCCTTGTTGATCATATTGGACAGGGAGTGTCGGGATGATATGGCAACGTGTAATGACCAAATTATATTTGCACTGTCAATAAAATGTAAGGGGAGACAATGAGTATAGTTGTGTATTTCAACCTGACTGGTTATCACAGGCTGAAGAACTTCAAATGTTGAATTACAGTGAAAATTCTTTTTTTTATTGTCTACATCTTTCTAATAAACTGTTTAAGACTCATTATTTTAAATGTCTTTTTTTTTTTTCTCTTACATTTGGCTTTATTTTTTATGCTTTATTTTGTAATCAGTCATATCTTCTCAATCAAACCTATGATACAGCAAAGTGTGGCTTTCTCCTAATGGAAACACAGTGGGTATTTCCTCCTGGGGAATCATTTCCCTATCATTTGGAAAGGAATAATGTTGGGGAGACGGGCCTTCGAAGTTAGAGGTTAAAGGTGATGGCTGTTTTAGGGAGCAAGTTTGGGCCCCTAATCTGCTTACCTTCATAAGGCGCTAGGACCCAGAAACCTCCAGGCTCCCCAGCCAAGAATATTAGCATACTTCCTCTTTGGGCCTGATTTCCTTACTGTCATTTCTGAGAAGCTAGCTGTAATCCGCAATATTATTTCCTGCAGTGACGCTGAAGCGCATTAAAATAAAAGGGTAGATTCGGCAATTATTTTTTGCACCTAGTAGAGGATGAGTGATTTCTAAAGACACTAATAACACCGTGTTGAAACGTGTTTTATAAATCTAATAGTTCCAGTCCCCATTTTTATTGGCTGAGTCAAAGCTGTTGTAAAATAGGCCTACCTGGAAATCTCAATTTTATATATTAAACAGGCTTACACCAATCAAAAGTCACCACTCACACTGGGGCCAATCTTATTATTTTCGGTCTATGGTGAAGAACTAGGCTGTATTGCTTGGTGGAAGAATGGCATTTAAAAATAATTATCATTGATTAAAGATCAAAGATGTATTAAATATTTAGTTAGCCTATCCTTACAATGGTGTGATACTGTCATAAAAGCTTTGCATCTTGATAAACAACCCGTCTTTGCTCTGCTGTTTTTCAATTTACTTAATAGTGGCCAAAGGTATTGCCGGCTATTTTTTCACCGGTTATAATTAAAGAAAAAAACGTTTTTGCACACCTGAGTGACAGGAGCGTAGGACAAAAACCAAAAAAGGTAGATGCTGAGAAAGAGATATAATCCCGCACACTGTCTACACTTGCATAATTTAATACTTCACAATGTATTATGCAAGTGTAGATTGTGTGCGGGATTATCGCTTACTCACCTGCTATAGGCTAATTGAATACATTTTAAGTGCACATTTGCCTCAATCCTATTTAAATGTTTAGTATCCACACCGTCTTTTCGAACCTCTCAATAACAATAATAGTAGAATAAGGAGATAATATCATGCAGATTTATTTTGGGGGACATACAGGTCATGGGTTGTGACTGCTTTTTCTAGTTTTCTTTGGCATCACGGCAGTGTCCCCCTGTCAGTGTAAAGATGTTCTCTGGTTTCTGACCTTGGGTGAGAACTGATCATGATCATAAATAGTGATTTCACTGTCCTCAACCATGGAAATAACATTGAGTTTCATCCCAAAATGAGATAATTTGGAAACAATTTACCCTCACTGACCGTTACACAGTGATTGCTGGCATGAAAGTTAAGTACATTATGGGTTTATTATTTCAATTACAAGTCATCTTTAGTCCTTTGCTTTCAAATTGCTGTTGATGTTATGTTATGTTATGTTATGTTATTATAGCCTACTGTATGTCTACCCGATATTTCAACAGTCTCCTTGGCCGACTATGTCATAGTCACTGGTCTACTATATTTATGATGGCTTTTCAGAAATTACCGTAAGAAAGTAGGGCTAGACATAATGACGACAATAACAATAACAACAACAACAGCAAAAACAAAAACAACAACAACAACAACAACAACAACAACAACAACAACAATCTGTTCGTGAGGACTTTTCCTGTGAAGTCGATGGAGGAATGTGACCGGAAGTGTGTGTGGTTATTGTTGCTAGGCTCACACTGCTGGCTGTTCTGTGATCATGGCTGCACTGGACCACACCAGCCATGTTTGCTAATTTAAAACCCAAAGGTTAGCGAATAGTTGTTTATTATTTATCGCTGTGCCATCTTCACTCGTATATCCGCTAAGTCGAAGGTTTAGAGGCACCGGCGCCTTTGAAACCCAAGGATTGAAAGGTTAGACAGCTTTAATTGAAATATCAGCGAAACTTTTGAGGGTGGTAGTGTGGGAGGAGGATGCTCTCTGCAAATTTTCTCTGTGCGTGCGGCGTAAACAATGTAACTTCATCTGGCTGCTAGCTAACGTTAGCTCATGAACAAAAGGAGCACGCCTCCAACCGTAACAAGCGTGCCTAAGTAAGTTACAGTCATTATCAGTTGACTGGTTTATTTATATTTTCGGCTACGGCTCTCTCTTTCTGGTGTGCATCATGATTTCAAACCAGCGTGGTTGGTTGCGGTACCTGCTACCTGGCTGTTGTTAGCTAGCCTCGTAGCTGAAGTGCTTGGCTCCGGGCTTAGGATGCTATCAGTTAGCTGTCTGGCTAATGTCTGTTAGCTAACTTATGTTGTGTTGATTGTAGCTAAATAACCTTGGAGACAGCGCCTGTGATAATTTGGCCTGATGTTTGACGCTAAAATGAACAGCCCACACAACCGCTTGATGAACTGGCCTTATTTGAGTATTTTGTATTTCAGTTGTTAGCACAGATAGCTAGCAAGACTTGGAAGTGAATTGTTCGTTGGGGAACGCAGCTAGCGAGATAGCTAACGCGGTGGCAGCTTTTGCAAGGCCTTATTGAATTTAGGAAATGAAGTAGCGCTAGTGAGCTAACATTTATGATATCTAACGAGGTGGTGAGACTGTAAAGCAGCGAGTGGTAGTGTAGCATAATCCATCAAGCTTCGAGTTGATGTTAAAAATTTCTCTCGAACGCCTCCTTTGCTTTGTTAGTTTGCCAAGGGTAGCGGATCGGTGCTATTTGTGTGGCCCTGCCTGGGCCGTACGTTTATCATGGGAGATGGAAGAGGCTGTGTTCTTGTTAGCAGCGCCTCATCAGCGGTAATGATGAGCCTCTATCACACCACTCGGATTGTCCATTACGGCTTGCGAGGGCCTGGCATCTGCTGTAGCCATTTGCGACATTTTGACGGTTGTTGTTGGGATGAAATGATGCTGCCATTGCCAAAAGCATGTAGGATAAGCCATTTCATGTTATAAATAGTGTTGTGCATATTACATAACGTCGGTTGTTTTCAAAACTCTATAAGTAATAATAATAATAATAATGAAAAAAAAACTTTTAATCAGCGATGCATAGTTTATATACACCATATCCTTGTTCATTAATTACATAAGGTCCAAGTTCCCTTTTTTTTTTTTTTTTTTACCAAAGAAGAGTTTTGACTATTGAGTTTCCTGTAACAAGTCTTTATTTATTTATTTATTTGGCTGTTGTCCTTTTTTTCTAGATGGAGGCGAATAACCATTTCAACTATGGCACCCACTCCTCGGCAAACTCAGGACTGAAACTCTCCTCAGGGGATTCTCTCTATACTAACGGGTCCTCCATGAGTTTTCCTCAGCAGGGGAAGAGTGAGTATTTTCAGCCTTCAGAATGCAAAAAATGTCCCCTATGTTGAAGATATGTGCTCTCGTGTGTAGTGATAGACCTCCCTCCCCTCAACAGACCTCTTCACTCTGTCATTCTTTAATTTGATATTATAACATATCCCAGCATTAATTAATATTAATATCAATAAACATTTCTTGACGCTGTAGTGTTTTACTAATGTAAACCACAAACGTATTAACTCGACTAATGGCTTTTTGTCTGGCAGATATGAATGGCGAAATGAATGTGAATGGCGTCACTACTGTACTTGGGTCCGGTGTGCCTGGTTCCCACCCACCAACAGCTCCTTACCCACACATGAGCAACCACCACCAGAGCAGCATGGGCTATGACTACCTGTGGGGAGGACAGTCTCAGTATGCCCCAGCCATGGGCCCCTCTCCTGGGCACGGGATGCACCAGAAGCAGCCTGCACCTGGGATGATGCAGCCTCAGTCACAGCACCACTACCAGGGTCATGGACAGTACCAACTAAATGGGGGCATGGGGAGCTCCCACCAGCCTCCTGTGGCAGGCCCACCAAACATGTCTCTGACTGGGGGTCAGTACTGGAACAGGAGTAACCCTGGCCCACAGCAGATGGGGTACAATTCCCACAGTATGTATGGGGCCTACCAGAGTCAGGTGCACCCTGGGATTACACCGTCACAGCATCACCAGCAGCAGTCCTTACAGCCGCCCCCGCACCAACAGTCACAGCAGCACCTCCACTCCCACCACCACCCACACCATCACCACCAGCAGCACCAGCAACCTCAGCATTATGGCATGATGCCCAATGGGATGCCCTACTACCAGCATCAGCCCCAGCACCCTCCCCTGCCTTCTCCCCAACCACAGCCACCGCCGCAGTCTCAGTCTCAAGGCCAGGGTCAGATGATGCCCCCAGCTGCCCAGAATTTCACTCCCCCACGTGGCAGCCCACAGCACCACAATTTAGGCAGAGGGGGCACTGGCAGCCCTCTCCCTATGGGGATGTCCTCGGTACCAATGATGTCACCATCAGGATCAGTGCAGGATAGTGGATCACCCCAAAGCCACAGCAGGGAAAGAAGCCCTCATGCTGGCAACGTGGGAATGTCTGCTGTCATGCAAGGTGACCATTTTACACTAGAATTTTCTGACTCAACTGCTTATGTCAGTGCTTGGCTGCTTGGTCCAGTTTCTGTAAAAAAAAAACAAAAAAAAAAAACAACCTTGATGGTGTCATGCTACATATGTTTTTTATTTGAGTAGAGTTATTACATTTTGACTACATGCCCAAAGGCTTCACAAAAGTCTAATTAAATTTCAGGCTGATAGGTGTAATTTGTACTGGATGAAAGCCACCTCTTGTCTCCATTTACTGGTTAAGAAACCAGTCAAGGAATTATGTTTTGACTGATGTTGGTTATTTTTCCATTTTGACACTACTGTATTCCTGGTATGTACCTTATTTCCTCATAGATCAAATTGCCTCTCCTCTACCTTTATATTTCCTTCTTGAATGTCACCAGTGGAGTGTGGCTCGGATGCAGCCATTGTCTCTTTCCTCTTTGGCCATAGTTTGCATATTCATCCTGGCCACTGGTCATGTTGAACCGTGACACCACGCGGTTGTTCTAAAATGGTTTCAGATGGCATCTGTATGAAATTTATTTTGGTGAAATATTTTTTGGTTGGTTAGAAAACAGCGCATTGATTACACTCCCACTGGGTATTTTTATTTCTTAAGACTCACCTAGTCATACCGCAGCACTAGTGAAGGTCTGGTAAGCAAGGTCTGGTAATTGGTCAGTTTCACCAATCTCTGCCAATGCCCAATCATGGGATAGTACCAAGGTTTAACCAGCAGGTTGCGCTGTTTGTGTTACACTGGCCAACCCTTTGTGCTTATGTTTTTTGCCCATGTGATTTTCTTGGGCTGGATCATGCCAAACTTGTCTTTTTTTGTCTCTATAAAACCTCAACCTCAGAACAATTTGTATCAAAATCCATAGTGTGCTTCAGTATATTAAGATAAGATAAGATAAGATTGCACTTTATTGATCCCCTGGGGGAAATTCAGGAATTATATCTCCACTCTGAACTCATGCTAAAATGCATTACTGCTTTAAAGAAACAATACAATTACAATTTTTGTTTGTGCTCTTCTTTTTCAGGGCGCTTGAGTGAAGCTTTCAAGGAGGTGGATACAAGCTATAATGGCATGGAAAGGGCGCCTGTTGCCCAGAGGCTGCCAAAAGGTGACAGTTACCAACCCAAACCCTCTGTACCTCATATGGGGCCTACAAATGACTACCGTCAGCATTCTGAGCAGCCAACAGCCCAGCGTCCAGAAATGTCTACCCCAGTGAGGGAGCCACCAATGAATGCACCTCCCCACTCCATGTCGTCTCATCTCTCTGTGTCTGCATCTCCTGCAGCAGTTCCAACATCTCTAACCAAGGCACCAACACCTCCTCGGGTTTCTACAGCTCCTGCTGTCTCTGCGTCTCCCATATCTGCCCCAGGACCCCCTATTGTTTCATCCCCTGCTCTTGTATCTACTCCGCCACGAATCTCAACACCTCCCAGTTTGTCCTCTGCTCCATCTCCAGCTGCTCCTCCCAGACTTTCCTCACCTCCCTTAATGGTGCAAGGCCTCAGGCCTCCCCCTGTCTCTGGGACACAGATCTCCCCTGCTGGATCCACACATTTGTCAGTGGGATCCCCTTCCTCCTCGGTGTCAGCATCACCTCCAAAGTTATCTGCACCTCTGCTTCTGATTGATAATGTGTCTAGGCCTCCAGCAGTTTCTTCACTCCCTTCAGTCTCTGCTCCTCCATCAGAGTCTGTGGCTCATCAGACCAAATCAGCATTGCCCCCCTTGGTCTCTGGACCTCCTACAACAGTCTCCACTCCTGCCATATTATCCGCCCCTTCTTACTCAGTTTCTGCACCCATCTCTGCTCTTCAGCAGATGGTCCAAGGGTCCAGGCCGCCTCCTCTGACATCTTGCCTTCCAGATGCATCTGGAACTCGGCATGAAAGGTCTGGACCCCCGTCATTGGTGTCTGCCGCTTCATCAGTGTCTGTCACATCAGTGACTGCAAATTCGTCATCTGTTGCTGTGGCTCCATCACACTCAGTATCTGGACCTTCAGCACCACCTGGCCCTTGTTTATCAACATCTGCGCCAACCACATCAGTAGCCAGGCCTCCTTCAATTGACAGTACACCTTGTGAATCAGTGCCCACACCCCAGTGTCAGACATCATATACTCTTCCAGCAGTAGACTCTGCTCTTCCCACTGCGTCTACAGTATCCTTAGCACCAGTGGAGGTGAATTTACCTCCCCTTAATGAAAGTCCTGCAGCCCGACCTCTGTCTACCCTACCTCTTACAACCACTCAAGTCCCCAGGACTGCACCTCTGTCCGGACCCCCTGCCTTGGTGTCTGTGCCTCCTGCAATGGTTACGTCTTCTGGAGTGGTCCAAAACTCTGCTGTGTCCAAGACGCCCCTTCCTAACACCATTCCTCCACAAGCGCTGAAACAGTTGTCTCCTGAGCCAGAACATCATGGTGACAGGGGGGACAGGAAAGAGTCGCCTGCGAAACCAGTTGGAAAACTAGAGGAATGCCTCACGCAGCCTGAATTGGGCACAGCAAAGACACCACAAAACGTGGAAGCTACTAAGACTGAGACTCATAAATCTGAAACGCACTCACACACATCCCACACTGACACTCCTGGGATTTTGCCATTTCCAGAGAAACCCCTGCGGACCGTAGTTTCTGCTGATCAAAAGGCCAACAATAAACTGACGGATTCTGAAAAGCCCCACGAGCAAAGCAGTTTAAGTGACACCTGTGAGGCAGAGGACTCTGTGGTGGAGCAGACTCCACTCACAGAGTCCACACAGCTCCACAGCACCACGGTAGATGATGTGACTGATCTCAATGACATGTCACACAACGCTTCCCAATTTGATGGCAGCTCAACACAAGACAGCACCTCTCGAGTTGATGTTAGCTCTAGCATGGAAGACACCTCTCGTATGGATGGTGACAGCTCATGTGTGGATGACTCCACTCATTTTGACAACAGCTTTCACATGGGAGAAGACACTTCTCAGTTTGATGGCACTTCCCACGCAGAAGAGGAACCATCTAATCTGTGTGACACCACTAGGGATAGCAGCTCCTCCATTGAAGACTCCATGGATGACACATTGGACAACACCCAGGCAAGGGAAACCTCTGAGGCAGAAGAGACCAAGGACAGTTGCCGAAGCACCGGAGAGTCCGTGCTGGAGTCTTCCCTGAACAACACCTCTCAGATGGAAGAGTCCCATGTCGACTCAAATGATGTGTCCATCTCAGACTCATTTGGGCCACCTGGGCCCTGTCATCAAGGTACATTCTCAAAGTTCATGATCATGGTAACTAGTATCACATGGTTTGAAATGCATAATAATTATTGAGATATGCATAATATTTTGTTTCTCTATCAGGGGACTGATTTGTTTCCCTCCTTGAAGAAATAGAAAAAGAAATGAAAATTAAAATTTTGTCATTACCCTCATGTCAGTTGAAGTTTGTGTCAGTACAACACACAGTGAGTTATCTGGTGAAGCTCCATATCAGCCTTCTCCAAAACAGCTGGAGTGAATGGAGACCGTTTCTTTAGAGTTCCAAAAAGGGCAAAAAATGACCAAAAAGTCATTTGTGTTCTGAAGTGTTCTGAAGCCAAACGAGTGCACTGTGGGTCCAAAAGTCCAGTATTTACCTCATTATCTCCTAGATTTTATTACAATATCAATTACAAAACTGATGCCAATATTCTCTTTTTCATTCTGCCGTTGCAGCACAAAGTAGCTCTGTAACACTTGGTTTCTTAAATAGTCACCAAAAAAGCTACTTTTGTTTCGGGGTACATTTTATTATTTCTGACTAAAGAGTGTTTGAATACATTTACAACTGCAAAACTTGGAAGTATGAGCTAACATGGCACATGAACGCAGCTAGACTCTTCCACCAGATCGCTGTAGGGCGACCAGAACTCTGTGAAGGGGTAAAATCTAGGAGATAATGAGGTAAATATTGGACTTTTGGACCCACAGTGCAGTCGTTTGGCTTCAGAACACTTGGATGATGCTATTTGGAGTAATTTTATGGTCATTTTATGGAACTCTAAATAAACAGTCTCCATTCACTCCACTTGTTTTGGAGAAGGCTGATACGGAGCTGCGCAAGCAAACTCACTGTGTGTTATATTGACATACAAACTTCACTAGTGTTTCAACTGACATGAGGGCAAGTAGATAATGAGTGAGTAGGAAATTTAAATTTTGGGTGAACTATTCCTTTAAGAAAAAGTTCTTCGTCCTTAGGCATTGCTTTCATTCTCACCAAATGGAGAGATATCTATTCCCAATACAGATAGCTGCTCTTCCTGATTTGTTCATGTCCTCATTATACTTCTGCATACTGCAAACATAAGTGAATGTCAATGTCTTTCGTCTGTGAATAGGATATGAAGCAGAATGGGAGCCCAAGGGACGTGATATACCAGACTCAGCTGGACCCATCAGCATTAAGACCACTGCTAATGAGACAGTGACTCCCCCGAGTTTCAAGATGAGAGATGAGAACATCATAGCCTTCAGTGCCCCAGCAGAGAGCCCTGCCGTACACCCACTCCAACCAGAAACTGAGAAGACTGTGTCAGCTGCTGGAGGAAAGGTGAAAACCCCAGGGAAACCACGGAAACCTCGAGCTCCAAAGGCCTCTACACCAGGTATTCAACACTCCAAATTCACCAACATGTCTTACTTTATGTGTCATGCACAGTGTTTTAAGAAGGTTTTCCTTTCTTTCCATCTTTCTCAAGTATCCCAAGCCCCTGAGCAGGCGAAACGGAAGCCCAGGGTTCGAACCCCAAAGGTGGAGAAGATAAAGAATCTTGAGGAAGGAGAAAATAAAGAAGAGGCGGGAGCCAAGTCTAAAGGAGTGGGCAGAAAGAGAAAGAAATCTGTCAAAGCGGATGTTACGGAGACATCAGGAGTGTGTGGAAAGGCTGGGCCTCCCACAGAAGAGGATGATCCAATCACGGCCATCATCGAGGCGGTTCTGGCCAGTGCTTCAAGTACAGCCACGGCAGCTGAGAAACCCAAGAAGCCCAAAAAGGCCAAGAAACAAGGTCAAGAAGGAAATGTGGCAAAAATACCTAAACTGGATGCTGACACAACAGCTAATGATGTTGACGACAACGATGGAGATGACAGTTCTACAGCAGGTAATAAAGAAGATGAAGAGATTTAAGGGGGCTTAGGGGTTTCCAGATCAGAAATGATGTAAAATGAAGAAATAATATAACAATTTCACTTTAACGGTGGAATGCTAATTCTAGTTGCGTGCATTTCCTCCAACAGGTGAAGCTAACAGACGGAGGGTCGCGACAGAGGAGCAGGTCCAGTTCCCTCTGCTGCACGGGTAATGATAAGAAAGAAATCTAATCAGATCTGTTTAAACTTCTCAGCTATCAAGCAATGTTTTGGTGCAACCTCCTGATTTTACTGTTTTTTCACAAACACATTTTTCATGTTATTACTTGGTTTAGGTCAACACCGTCAGACACAATAAAATATTGATTATATATTTTATATATATTATATATATATTGATTAATATTGAATATGATTTATTTTGTGAAACACAGATTTCAAGCCTCAAAATCTTACTTTCTGCCCATAGTTATACATATATAAAATTAAATGTTGACTTTTCTTAATTTATTACACCACACCAAATATAAATGTTTAAAACTCTTGCCATATATGCAACTTTATCTTTATATTAAAAATAAAAGATAATCTTTTCCAACATCAGAAAGCATGTTTTTAAGTCAAATGTTGAAGTTTTGAAGACAGATTAATCCTTTAATAGATCAACACTGTTGGCTGAACAAGATATAAGCATATTTATTTAAACTCAACTAAAAGTCCATCTGATGGAGGTGACTGAGGGCTATTACAACAAGTAATTTCAGTATTTTAACTACTCGGTCAATTCCTGTTCAATCCAAAGGATTTATGTGAACCTTTATATTAAATAAAGGCTAGTTGAAAGAAACTCAACAGACCTGAAGTTAGAGGTTTTGACATTGCAGTCCTTAGTATGTAATTGCATAGTAATTAAAAGTGATAAAATGTTATGTCTAATTCGAAAAGTAATATATGGGAGCATAAAGTTTATATTTACAAAGTAAACATGATTGGCAAGCCTACAATGAACTTAAGTTTTCCCTATATGCTTTTAGTGGTTACAGGTTAACATCAGATCTCATAAGGAAACATCAAGTGTATCTGTTATGTATGAGGAAAATTATATTTACTTTAAGTACACATGTTAATGAAACATGACAACAACAAGACATATTAGTATTTACTATGATCATAAATTATTGTCAAGCTTCCGAGATATCTGTCAGCACCATCAAAATTCCACATATTTGCATATCATCCATGTGTTCTACACAGGAGACATTTTGTTTTCCCTCTGTTGTTAGTTGCCTCTGGGCCCTACTTGATATGCATAAACTTAGTTTAGGTTTTGAAACAAATCTATTATAAAGGCATAGTGTTGACATATCATAGTTGTGACAGCAGTAATATCAATATCATATGTCTAAATTATCCCCCCCAAAAAATGGCAAAATTATGAGACCTTGTGTGACCTTAATGTATTAAGCACAAGTGGAGAGGGGGGTTCTTCAGGTTTATAGCTGATGTGGTTTTCAGAATTTATTGCTATTTAATATCTGATGGTGTTGACAAAAAATCAGGACACATTTTCGGCAACCAGATAATGGTAAATATTGTTCAAAATTCACTGCGTTTGGTGTTCATGGACTAGTGGTTTAACAGGCACTGTGTTGACATGTAATCACATAATTTAGAAAAAATATGAAATATTATAGAATGAACTGTGGATTTGTGCAAAGGGCCTTCAGATGATCACCTTAGAGTTTTGCTGTTAAAATTGTATTAATTTTTTTTTAACAAGAGCAGGACTTTTCTTTGTTTTGTCCCAGGTCTCAAGAATCAGTGCTTATATTTATTCAGTCTTGGGCCGAAAGTCCTTCTAATTAGCTTGTGACTGCCTGCGCCTATGACTTTGAACTTGGGTGAACGTGTGCAATGTTCATCCATTAATATTAAATCCCAGCTCTGGTTCTTTTGCTACTGTGTTTCCATGTCTCAATGGCTGTGACAGGAATTATTAATGAACTCTCTCCTTATCTTAACTGTAGTTGGAGAAGAGAGATTCGCGTGAAGAAGATGGAGAACCGCATGAAAGGCGAGACCTGGTATTATACCCCCTGTGGGAGGAGGATGAAGCAGTTTCCAGAAATCATCAAGGTAAATTACCCTGCCTACAAAGAAGCACCACAGAGGCATTTTAGCGTATTAAAATCACAGTCCTTCAGCGTAAAAACACCACAAAAAGGTTGTTTTGTTTGTCAAAATGGTGACCATTACTTTCTTCCTCTCCTTCCTGTTCTACCATCTTCTGGTTGCTTCCCTCAGTACTTGAAGAGGCACCAGGACAGCGTGGTCACCAGGGAACACTTCAGCTTCAGCCCACGTATGCCTGTAGGAGACTTCTATGAAGAGAGAGAAACTCCTGAGGTCTGTATCTTTGGCTGAATACTGCTCACTTAAGTTCTGTAAGTCATTATCTTCAGCAAGGGGTTTGGATGCAAACTACGTATAAACTCGCAGCATGATGAACATGTCAGAAATGTGCAAAAGTTAATTTATTCCCTATAATGTGTTGCAGGGCATGAAGTGGGTCCTCTTGGCTAATGAGGAGGTTCCGTCTATAATCATGGCCATCACCGGTCGGCGCGGTCGACCTCCGAACCCGGACAAGGAGAAGCCCCGCCGAGTTCGTGGCCCAAAGGGAGGACAGGTTCGCCGCCCAGGCAGACCTCCCAAACCCAAGATGGTTGACCTGCTCAGCAAAGTTGACGCCAAGCTATTGAAGAGACTGGAGGCCAAGGGTGAGTGGATGTAGACTGGAGGAGATATAAGTGTATGGTGTGACTGGTAATCAAGCAATGGCATGCAGGTTTCTAAGACCAGGTGGTTTGCATGGCAGTTGATTTGTGTTGTGGCTAATTGTTTGTGTTTCCTTTATATAGAAGCTCTTACGGAGGAAGATAAGGAGAAACTAGCGAAAATCAAAAAGAAAATGAAGCGAAAGGTATGCAACATACAGATGTGTGTAATGTTGCACTGTTACAATGTTACAATGTCATCCTAATTTTGTTATCCTCAATTAGGCAAGAATGAAAAGGAAGGAGGACGCCAAGATTAAAAAGATGAAAGAAGAGAAAAAGAAAGCCAAGGTAAAGAGATAAAACACTCATACAAGATGAGTAATCAGCCATATCGTCATCAGCGCAACCTGTTCCTCACCGCCACCTGTTCTTTCTTTCCTCCCTGGGTTCAGCTTGAAAAGGAGCAAGAGGCCAAGGACCAAGAGGTGAAGGCTGAACCTACAGACCAGACGACCCTCCAGGCCCCACAGCCAGCATCAGAGTCTGCTGCAGAGCCCAAGAAGCCCGGTCGCAGAAAAAGGGTGAAGGTCGAGGCTCCTCCGCCATTACAGCAGACGGATGAGGAGAGGATAGCGCAGGGTAAGAGGGTGCTTGGGGCTCGGAGTAAAGCCAAGGCCCTGGCTAAGGCCCAGGCAGAGGCGGAGGCTGCAGCCCAGGCTGCGCTGGCGGCTAAGAGGGCAGCAGAGAGGAGGGCGCAGGCCCAGAGACGACTGGAGGAGAGGAAGAGGCAGCAGATGATCGCAGAGGAGCTGAAGAAGCCCACAGAGGACATGTGTCTCACTGACCACAAAGTGAGTTTTGTAATTGAAATACAATTTTGTTTGTTTCTGTCAGCACTGTGGTTGCAGAGTTTTTGTGAAGATGTTCATGACCTTTGAACTTTCCATCCTGCAGCCTCTTCCGGAGCTGTCTCGTATCCCCGGCGTGGTTCTCTCTGGCACAGCGTTTGCACACTGCCTGGCTGTAGTAGAGTTCCTACATGGCTATGGGAAGGTGCTTGGCCTCAATATACCCAAGGACGTGCCCAGCCTTGCCACCCTGCAGGAGGGCCTCCTTGGCCTGGGCGACAGCCAAGGAGAGGTCCAGGACCTGCTGCTGAAGCTGCTGGAGGCTGCACTGCATGATCCTGGCCTGCCGTCCTATTACCAGGTGTGTGATATACTTTGAACACTCGCTCCATTCGTGCTATTCCAAAGAACCTTAAGCTTTTAATCTACATTTTCCCTCTCCCTCTGCCCATCCCTGCCTCCAGTCTGTGAAGATCCTCGGGGAGAAGCTGGTGGACCTGGAGCTGACCCGTAGCACAGTTTCTGAAGGCCTTCGGATCTTTCTGGAATCTCATGGTTACGAGACGGAGGTATGCAACACGCTGAGGACCAAAACGTTTCACGCCCTGCCGCCCGATACCAAGGCAGCCATCCTGGGTTTTCTGGTGGAAGAGCTCAATGGCAGCAATATCGTGACCAGGTTAGAACAAGAGCGCATATGTGTATTATTATATGTTTATGGGTTACACTTGGACATATAAGCTTATTACTACCACAATGCTGTTACATTACTGTATATATGTATTATGTATTTCAGTGACATTGACAACACACTGGAAAACATGGCAACCTACAGGAAGAACAAGTGGATCATTGAGGGGAAATTGCGCAAGTAAGACCACTTGTTTTCTCTTCAGATATGGGGGAAATTAATAGATCAGTCTTGTCTGCATTCTAGTCAAAGCATAGACCCGTGTGTAATGTTGTTCCTTATTTGTTGTTTTTTTCCCTCCTCCCTGCCAGACTGAAGGCGGCACTAGCGCGTCGTACAGGACGCTCAGAGGAAGAGCTGTGTTTTGAGGAGAGGAGACGCAGTGCCAGGGTGGCCGAGGACGAGAACCTCAGTCTGGAGGAGAATGGCCTAGTCCTGGAGAGAGGCAACCGCCGTGCACGCAAAGAAGAGCCCAAACTCAGTGATGTATGTGTCCGTTGTAGTGAATGTTTTTTTGCGTTTTTGCAATTTGACAAATGAATCATTCCTGCAATGCATTTCATTTTCTCTTCTACAGAGCGACAGCCCTACCAATGCCAGCATTCCAGAACTTGAAAGGCAAATAGATAAGCTAACCAAGGTAAGGCTGACACAGTGGTACTGACACAGTGCTTTATAGATTTTTGTTGCTTTACATTTAATATTCCTCCTCCTTTGGATCTCCACAGCGGCAGGCGTTTTTCCGTAAAAAGCTGCTGCAGTCATCCCATTCCATGCGGGCTATCTTGCTGGGCCAGGACCGTTTCCGGCGTCGATACCTGGCTCTACCTCACCTCGGAGGAATTTTAGTTGAGGGGCCAGAAGAGCTCTTAAGTGAGTCTGAGAGTAATTGGAAAGAAATCTGTCACTTGTTAATTTCTTGGCTTGGCAAACCCTTGGCTTGTCCATCCTCATCTGTTGTAAACGTTTTCTTCTGTCTCCATCTTACAGCTTCAGGAGATGTCCTCGTGGCTGAGGTGCCCATCACCCTCCTCAAGAAAGAGCCCAAAGTTGAGGAGACCCCCACGCCCACCACTCCCCCTCCTACCCTCCCCGCCTCTCCTACCTCTGCTCCCCCTCCCCAGGCCCAGACCTTCTCTCCAGAGGACGACCCTCTCCCTGGCACCGCATCTCTCATGAGCAGGCCGAGAGGCCGCGGACGCCCCCGCAAAATCAAACCAGAAGTGGAGCTTCACCTCCGCACGGCCAAGATCCGCCGCCGGCGTCGAAGTAGCGTCAGATCTGGGGGTGAAGAAGGGCCAGGCTCGCCGACCAACGGCACACATGACCTCACGCAGGCTGCCTTCCAGAATTGGCTCAGCCAATCGCAGGAAGTGGTGACCAACGGAACAAGCTCGGCAACAGGGGAAGCTGCAGAGGGTAATCGACCGGAGGAAAGTGTGAAGGAGATGGCAGAGAAACAGGGACAGTGGTTCAACCTGCTCCCCAAACAGCCGTGTGACTCTAACTCTCTGACCGAGCCCCAGATTCCTACCTCACCCAGCACACCACCTAAACTCCTCCCTCAGATCCCAAGCACTCTGCCTGCACTCGCTGCTCCGCTCATGCAGGTATGCCCACCATAATAATTTCAAGATACAAATAGGATTAGTTATGCTCTAAAAATACACTTTGAGTCTTTATGTGTGTTAATAAACAATCTCTCCCCACCCCTCCAGTCGGACCCACTCCTGCCTGGCCTGTCTCCTGCTGACCCAGTGACCCCAGCAGCGCCGCAGGACATTCCCACGGCTGCCGCTGCTCCTCCTTGTGCTCCCCCTCCTCCTCTTCTTGCCGCTCCCGTTCCTCCTGCCGCACCCGCTCCTACCACCCCCGCCAGACCAGGTCGCAGGCGGAGGAGGGGCAGCAGAGGCAGTAGTCCTGCCCGCAGAGGGGCACGAGGCGCTGCAGCCAAGCGCCGTGGCCGCCCTCCCAACACTGTGTTCCAGGAGCTTGAGCAGCAGTACTTCACACAGCTGGTAGTCAAGCCCATTCCAGCATGTAAGCGCCCTAAACAGTGTCTGGTTAAAGAGGGTGTTGATGGTATTGAGCTGCAATGTACTGTATGTGACAGTGTTTCCTTTACATTAATTTGGCTGCTGTGGGCCCCTTACAACTCCCCACACCTAGACGAATAATGTGAAATAATATACTTTATTCATTAACTTTGATTGGTTGGTAGGGATTCAGGGACTTGCTCAAAAACAGTTCAGCAGGGTGACATGGGGCTTGATCCCAGGTTGTCTGGTTGAAGGATGGCTTCTGTTGCCCAATGAAAATGCACTGAAAATCCATGATCTGGCCTTTTTGCAAAACTGCAACACCATAGCTGATCCTGGCCCTCAGGTCCAAAATTACCGCCACTAAAATCTACAGGAAACACCGGATGTGATGTACAGTTATTGTTGTGCTCAGTGTTTTGTGGATGACTTATTCTATTCAGCCAGTAGAGTCTGTTTATTTGATTGTGGTGTGTAACGCATATGTTTGTTTTCCAGCAATGGTGCGTGGCTGGTGGTGGATCAAGGATCCTGAGGAGCTGTATACCACCTTACAGGCCCTCCATCCAAGAGGCATCAGGGAGAAGGTGCTCCATAAGCACTTGGCCAAACACATGGAGAGCCTCGCTGAGATGTGCACCAAATCCATCGACGGTGAGTGTTGTTGTTGGTAAATGGACTCTCTCAATTGTAGAGTGGAAGTTATTACTCCGATAGTGTTCTGTTCAATATGTGATTTTTCGACTGTGTCTCCACCACCACTTTTTGTTCCCTGTCTTCTCCTTATAATTGTTCTCTTCTGTTCTGTCCCACTAGACCCCATATTCCAGGTGAAAGTAGAGGAGGGGGATTCCCTAATGGAGGCTCTGCAGCTGCCCTGGCAGGTGCAGGAGAAGGCCATGGAGACTGACATCAGCGCTCTCCAGTGGGTGGAGGACCTAGAGCAGCGGGTCATCGCTGCTGACCTCCATCTTAAGGTACTGCTACTGCATACTGGTATTTTTTATAATAAGGTGGTAAGCAATGAGAGGAACAGAGGATGTTTGGACTGATGGGTGGCAGACTTTGAAGGTAATTGTAACAAGTGGGAAATTGTTAGGGTATCATTTAACCAAGGCTGCAGTTGCAACAAATGTCCAAATGGTGGCGAAGGTGGTTTGTGCTGTGGCTGTTTGTTTAGAGGGACAGTGTCCAATTTGTAACGATCTGAAACACAAAATTGGCAAGTGGCAAAAACACATTATATCCTCTCGTGTTTTTTCAAGGCGGCTCCTCAGAGTGTAAAGAGTGATACTGATGCTAATCCAGAGACACCAGTGGCAGAATTTCAGGTAAAGTAACCAAAAACTTTATATTAAATTTGCACTGCTGGGAGGAATTTTTTTTTTTTTTATCAACTATTTTTTATTATTTGAGAAAATTGTGCATAACTTCCTCCTACTTAGTTATCATAGTCGTTGATACTTAAATTCTCCCTCTTGTTTTCGCTCTCTTCCTCCTCTCAGCCCTACACGGTGCCAGAGCCGGACTCCACCCGTGACGACCTCCAGTACTACGAACATGATGCTGACCCTCGTGATGACTGGATTGTGCGAACCAAGAAGGAATGGTCTGACCTGCCACGTATCGCCACCCACCCGCTGGACCTGGCCGTGCTGCGGCTGGCCAACCTAGAGAGGAACATTGAGCGGCGCTACCTGAAGGAGCCCATCTGGAACCCAGCAGAGGTGATGCGTCTCGCTCCCCTCACTCCTACACCTGGAGAAGAGCATCCCATGGATGTCATGAGGTGAGAGGAACAGTCTAGCCTTGGACCAGGGGGATGAACTCAGCCATATCAGCTATACATTCTTTAGTGTGTATCAATTCTTTGGTCAAAACATTCAGATATTTTGTTGTTTGCATTGCAATACCTTCATGTTTTACAACCTGCTCCTCTGTCCCTCCTCTTCTGTCCCAGTCTGGAAAGTGAGATCACCCCTCGGCTACGAACATGGAGGCAGGCTCTAGACCGCTGCCGCAGCGCCCCCCAGCTTTGTCTGTGTTTACTTCAGCTGGACAAGGCCATAGCCTGGGAGAGATCTGTAGTTAAAGTGGTAAGGACCCTCGCAACTACCTGTTTAGACTTTCTCTGAGGAGATTCTGCCTGGACCTCAGTGTGCTTTCTTAATTGGGAACACACTGCTTAGAGAAACGCATAACGTCAAGACCAAGTGCAATTCCACTGTCATTTTTATCCATAAGCATTACCTGTATGTGGTTTCTCTCTCTCCAGACTTGCCAGGTTTGCAGGAAGGGAGACAATGATGAGTACCTGCTGCTGTGTGACGGCTGTGACCGCGGCTGCCACATGTACTGTCTGAGGCCCAAGGTCACCCAGGTGCCGGAGGGAGACTGGTTTTGTCCCACCTGCGTCGCCACGGTCAGGACCCTTCATTCATGTCATGCCACAATGAGAAACAATCTGAAATCATGCCATGCAGGGAAGATTAGGGGAATTTGGGCTCTGAGAGCATTTTCAGCAATTGTTTTCCTATAAGAAATTTGTTCTCTGCCGCAATTTCTCCTAATTGGCTCAATCTGCCTCTTTAGCCTGTTATTTACTCTGTCTTCCAGGACGAATGTGACTCACCGCACAGCCAGCGCTCGTCCAAAAAGCGGACCAGGGTGAAGAAGAGGAGATACGAGGACGACAGCTCTGACGAAGACACGACGCCGCGACGTGGCGTCGGCATGACAACGCGGCACAAGGACACGCCGGCACCCTCCTCATCCTCCCGTTACTCTGGAGATGGAGGGGGCACCACACACTCACCAGCAAAACGTCGTCGCATGACCACCCGCAACCAGCCTGACCTCACATACTGCGAGTGAGTTCTGCCTGCATCATTTAAGATCTACTACTGTTGTAGTGACTAGATATTCACATTTGGAATTACTATTTTGAATGCTCTAGAGCTAATTTTAATGCTCGAACAATTAAAGTTTTAAGTCTTCTGAGCAACGTTTATTGTTTTGACGGTCATACTGTGATGGTTTAGTCTGCCTGGCTCTCCCCTGTGTTGATTCTAATGTGTTATTCCATGATCTGCCAGGATCATCCTAATGGAGATGGAGGCTCATGCAGACGCCTGGCCATTCCTTGAACCTGTCAACCCCCGGCTGGTGCCAGGCTACCGCCGCATCATCAAGAACCCCATGGACTTCCTCACCATGAGAGAAAGACTGCTACAGGGAGGGTAAGGCTGGTTCACATCACTCCTTTCATTATTCCTTTTATTTTATTAGCTCTCATCTAAGATACTGAACTCAAGCTTCACCGGGTCGGCTGAATAAAGGTGGAACTCTTGATCAGCAGTCTTCGTCTGACACTTTAACCTATATGAGCCTTTTTCTCTCCCGTTCCCCTCTCACAGGTACTGCAGCTGTGAAGAGTTTGCGGCAGACGCCCAGCTAGTGTTCAACAACTGTGAGCTTTTCAACGAGGACACGTCGGAGGTGGGCATGGCCGGACATTCCATGAGGCGCTTCTTTGAGAACCGCTGGGCGGAGTTCTACGAGAATAAGGACAAATAGGAGCCTGTAACGTTCCCCCTGAGGGTGGGGCCATAGACTGTTGGCGCCTGCACCGCCCCATCAGTTACACTCTCCATTACTACTAAGACTGTCTGGAGACTCCTCCAGCCATCTGTATTCTTACATGTATAGGTATATATGTATAGATTTGGATATTTGTCTGTTATTGTTTCCTCTATTGGCCTAACCTTTCGAAGGCCCAAAGCCCCGCTGGCTTGAACTTCTACCCATTCCCCGTCATGGAGAGGGAGGCCGTCTCTCGGCCCACTTTCCCTCCCTCCCCTCGTCTCTCTTCAGCCTCACCTCAGCACCTCATCACCTGTATGGAATCCTCCTGTCATGTCCGTTCATGAGCCCCATGTCATAGCGAGGCTGGTCGTCTAGCCCTGCCATGGGGCGGTGACAGGGTCTCAGGCCCTGGGTATTTTGGCTCTCAGACTGTCATGCTTCAAGTCAGGGGCTGATCACACTGTTGCAGCCTCATCGCTGCATACTGGACCTGCTTAGCACCCCTCGACAACAATGGATCAAAACTCTTAATGGACTTTGAGCTTGGGCCCTTTCTTACCTGTTCAATGGAAATGTAATGTAATGTGGTCTTATGCCTAGAAGTAATTTTTTTGCTCAATATATTTTTATTATATATTCTATATATATATATAAAGATTACCATAGCTGGGATTATTTAATAGCAATAGCTTGTAGTGAATGTGTACAGATTACATTATAGAGATGTCTAGATGATTTATGAAAAGGCCAGTTAAACTAAAAGGAACCTGTTTCTTCTTGGATTGTCACGAGTAGACATTGTATAACCTCCACTTAAACTCTTTTGCACGCACTCACGTACACTATTTTTCACCCACACACACACACAAACATTCACACAGAGACATACACACAATGTCACACACACACACACACCCTCTGCTGCTGTGTGAAAGACACTGGTTTCTGAAACTGGAGGATTTAGTGTTTGTCAGTCTGGGTTTAGATTCTTGTATTTCACTGTCCCCCTTGTTAAGAGTACATAATCGCAACGAATCCAGTAGTGCTAGCTAGCTGCACATGATCGCATGACCTGCGTCACAGACCGTGTGAATAGGACTGAAACAATGCTACCACAATTTTAACCCCTGTTAATTTGTTATATAAACTGTTTCAAATGCAGGGCTCGTACTGTAATTTTGCTAGTTTATGCTATAATCTGTAAATGAAAGTCAAGTCCGTGGAAAATTGCCTCTGACAAGATATATTGTTAGCAGTTTCAAGCAGAGACTTGCAGTGAACTACATTTTTCCAGATCCAATTGACCAATGTTGAAAATGCCATTCATCAATTCTCAGTTTGTCTGTAACTAGTCTAATTTGGTGGAGAAGACCTGAATGGTGGTGGAAAAGAACGTGTGAAAAGAAAATCCTCATATTCAAGGCTAAAGTTGCAAAGGAGCTCTCGAGTTGAAGTACAAGTCACATTTCTGCCTGGTTTTGTTCTGTTTTACATTCCTTTTTGAATCGTTTTTTGTGCTGTACAAGGGCCAATGTACATGTTGCGCGGCATGGTTGGTGTGCTATGAAGGCGACAGGATGACTCCACAATCTGGGTTTTATTTAAGCTAGTTTCTTACACTGAACTCAAATCCATTGATAGGAAATACATTTTGATGTTCCTTGTTACACTGAAAGGGACAGACGTTTTTCAAAAAAGAAAAAAGACATTAAAATAAAACCAAATGTGGTGTTAAGTGAATTTTTAATAATGTACAGTTTTGGTGACTTTAAATTTGTTCCTTTCTATATTTTTAGGACCAATTTATCATTTTTAAGAGGAGGTATTACAAGACTATGTTGTATTAAGGTGATGTAACACGTGTGCATCTGTAGAATGTACTGTGAGTTGAATAAAAACCACATCTAGTAGAGAGTATTCTTTGTTAATGCGTCTTCTGTGTTTTCTCTCCCTTTTTGGTCTTATACCATACCAGCTTAACATGCTTACTGACTGTACAATAGTCTGTAGTTTATTGTACCTGATAAGAATGAAGTGAGTTTGTGGTTTGGACTCCAGACAAGCAATGGTCAAAACTTGGATACCATGTTTTTACAGCACTTCTAGAACCACAAAAAGGGAAATACGAAAACCTGATGAAGCCTATATGGGCGTAACATCTTTTTCTTGTCAGTTTGCCAAGCTGCATACTTTTTATTTTAAACACGTAAAATAAATCAATCAAGATATCTTTGTGCGGATTTTCCTTTTTTTGGTTGTTGAATTAAGCCTATTTGAAATCGAAGCACCAGAGAATCCTAATTTTAAGTCCATTTTCTTACTCGACATATGGACGTTCTCAGTCATTTGCAGCACTCTACAAATATGAAACAGTCAGGTCCTTTAATATGCTGCTAATTTTTCTACAACCATTGCAGTAAAATTGTTTTGGGAGCTGCGATGAATAAAGGGACAGCAAATTCCTGACAAAAGAGCGACCCTGTGGAAACACCTTATTTATTGACAGGTAAACATCTCACACACTCTCACAACACGCACCCTTACCTCATACCCTCAACTGTATATCACTGGACAAAACACGCCACAATGTGTCTCATGGAAGGCTGCAGAAGAACCGTGAGCCATGACGGAAACACGGTGAGGTAAAAGCTGTTAGGGCGGGGCTCTGCAGCACCCTGGAGGGTCCTGTCTGAGGCACATGCTGCTGGGAAGGCCCTGCCATCACTACCAGCTGCTCTGCTGTGATAGGGACTCGACGGCGGGTTGGGGATGAGAGTACAACACACACACACGTCCCCCTGTTATGGGGCTATCAACGTGCATCTGATCAAAAAAGATCAGGATGTAATTGATGATAAAAAAAACAGAGAAAAACGGGTGTGCCGACTCGCTTCCAGACAATCTCTTAGTGTACATCTCTCCCTCTCCCTTTACCTCTCTCTCTCTCTCTCAAATCCCTTAGCTGGCACTTTGTGTGTGAGTGTGTGTGTGTGTGTGTGTGTGTGTGTGTGATATTGTCAGTGTCAGCAATCTGAGCGGAGGGGGCTGAAAACTCCCCACGCCAGCGGGTTCCACTGTGCCCCCCCACCCGTCCCGCTCCACACAGTTGGGCTTAGCTCCACAAAAGGGGGGATAACAGTTTAACAGTTGCCGCGGAGGGGGGGGTAATCCACAGCATAATGGGGCGCGCTAACACTCCCCCCAACCAGTTCATTCTGGACTCGGTCTGCCAGATTGAGGGCCTCTGACGCCTGGAGGGTTAGGGGAATCGGTTTGGACGCTTCGCCCTCACCTGTCCCACCAAGCACACATCACCTAGGCCTCCAAGTCAAGTCAAATCAAATCAAACATGTCTCAAAGGGCTTTACATGCCATATCATATACATGTCATGTACATACTACATACATCATATACAGAACATGCTACATATTCATCATATACTAAGTCTTCAATTCACCTGACCTGCATGTCTTTGGACTTTCCACTTCGCCCATCATGTCAATCGCCTCCATTTTGTTGTTGATATGGTACCTGCCTGGCTTAGCATTTGATTAACATTATAACTGGAATAGTATTCAGAAGATGCAAAAAAGGTAGTGATAAAACTGGAATGTCCAGAAACTGGAACTTCTGGTAACTTGTTGCCGACATTATAAAGGTAAAAATTCTTAGTTTTGGGTGAAACAGAGGAATTCTGCAGAGCGTCCCTTTGCAGAACGTCTTCACAAGGTGTATGTCTGTTTGATATCAAAGAGGATATGAAAAGCATGCACAGATGCAGCAACACAATAGGTGCTATGGCAACAGCATCATGAAAGAGTCTGTCCCCATGGTGATCGGAGCGGTACCTCACAAGTAGTTTGTGTAAGGAAAAAGGGAGGGTGGGAGGAGACCATATTTGAGAGTATTATGTCAACATAACACAGCAACGTTTACCTTTACCTTTAACCTCGCTGCTTCTCATTCCCTGTTTGTCCTGCTGGGGAAATCATGGTCTCTCCTGTCTGTCTCACAGCAAATCTGCCCCTCTCAGAAGCCTCACCTCAGCAGCCAGGATGTAACACATCAGAGGATAACATTGCTAGAGTTGTCAATCATCCTTCTGACTGTTGACCAGAGTTTTGCTCTAGGTCATATTTACTCTACCTGATGCTGGAATGCGATATAGTATGACCTGAGAAATCATTTCAAAGCAGAATCACCTTTCATTTGCGTTTGGTCATGATATGACGGTGTGTTCTTGTTGCTCTGGTGCTCCCCGCTCAGTAATGGTCCCTTCCTCCCCATAATTGATATGGAAATTAGCCTGAGCAGCAGTGATGGGTGCCAGGTGCTCAGGACACACCGGCTCCGCTCAGCCCAACAGGAGCCAACTGGCTGAGGAACAGGACAAGGAGAGCTGTGGAAGCGCGCTGTTGAAGTCCCAGCTGCAATCAAACATGCAGTTAAGGCCATCACTGCATTGGATGTATAGCTGGCAGGACTGGGGGAAAATATACTTCAGTATGTTTCAACAAGATAATGTGTATCTGATTTATCTGGACACTGTGCAGGCCTCTGAAGTGGACACAATCACTTGCATTCGAAGATAAATCAAGGGCCCCTTGTGGTTTTCTCAAGATGTATTAAATTGCCGCTTCGCTCAAGGTCTGATGTATGGCAGAATCTGGTGGAGAAAAAGCACGAGAGGAGTTAGGTGGGGCGTTAGACAACCTTGGAGACAGTTGATTCAGAGGCTTGCAATGGTAAAGGTCTGTCATCAAATTAGAGTAGATAGGGCCGTCTGTGCAGAGGAATACATACACTTGATGCGGTGTATGGTAAGGTAAGGAGGTAAGGAGGGGGTGAGGAGAGAGAGAGGGAGAGGGAGGAGGCTGCTCTCATCAAAGGACCTCTCAGACTCTCCTCCAGAAGAGTTAATGAGCTATGTAGCAGAGAGACCCTGAAACCCTCAGACCCCAACTACACACAGACGGACTGGCAGACGATAGACAGACAGAGAGAAAACTAAAGACAACTGTTTGAAATGACGTGGCGTGAGGTAAGCATCTTATTTTTTTGCCTTACAGTTTTAGATCCTGTGTTTTCCAACTGTAAAACCTGTAAGAGCCTGTAACAAAAAAAGTAACGCACTTGACCAACACTGCTTTCACCAAGGAGTGTTTGTTTATTTGTATTTTATGACAGCACTTGAACTGTTTCAACAACAACAGTAAATTATTATTATTAGGTCAGATGGGTATGAAGTGTCATCAGTTTGGGATCATCGACGCATTTGTGTTTCACTTTTTCAACAACATGTTAAAGAGAAGTGTTGAAGTGCTGAAATACAGGTTATTCATTTGATTTTTTTTTAGTTGTTATGATACAATGAGTGTTGTCTATGTGTGTGTGTATGTTTTTAAAAGCAGTGTCCCATTTGTGTTATCCTTGACAATTTTGAGATGCGTGTCAGCCTTTAACATGCAATTTAAAACTTGTCCAGTGAAGTGAAAATTCAAATTCAATTTCTTCAAAATGTAATTAAGAGCAGATTCTACCTTGAACAGGCTCTGTGATTACAAATTATGTGACTTTTATTTCAATATGTTACATTTTATTGGCTATGAAGCTGTTTTCAGTCATGCAGCAGAGTACTAGATGGGACTTGAGCAGGGTGCCAGTTTTCCAGTTTTAATTTACCCAAATATAAAGATGCTTAGCGAGCTAAATATAGCTTGTCTTTGTTGATGTCTCCTTTCTCTGAGGAGCTACGTAGTCGGCAGTTCTGGCGTGCCGTGTTGGCAGAACTGCTTGGCACCCTGGTGTTAGTGAGCGCCGTGCTGGGTGCCTCTGTGCCCGGCCCTGGAGAGGCCTCTGGGGGACCCCTGTACCCAGCCTTGGCAATCGGTGTGGTGATTGTCGCACTGTGCCACTGTTTTGGAGAGATCAGTGGGGCGCAGGTAAACGTCTAATAGCCACATAGTTGTTTTTAAATTCACTTTTGCTTTGTTTTTTGTTTGACTTGTCCAATATATTTTATTACTGTGCATGTTGAGAACTCTTTTTTGGTGCTAACATTTGAGTTGTTTTGTGACTGCGTTGTTTTTCATTGTTTCTGAGTGTTTTTGAATATGTAAGCCTGTGTCTGTGTTCCCTGACCAGGTGAACCCTGCGGTGACTCTGGCTCTGCTGGCCACACGGAGGGTGGATGTTCTCAGAGCCCTTGTTTATATCGCCGCACAGTGTGTGGGGGCCTTTCTAGGGACCGGGGCCCTCTACCTGGCCCTGCCGCTCAAACTCACTGCAGACTCCTTCCTCAACAAGGTCAGTTCTCAACACTTTGGTGTGTTATTGTAAGTAGGAGAGACAGAAAATCCTTCTATTGGCCCTCATTCCTGCTCCTCTCTTACCTCTCCCAGGTGCCTCTTGAAATGAATGCAGCCCAGGCTCTGGGGATGGAGATGCTGTGCACCTTCCAGATGGTCTTCACTGTGTTCTCAGTGGAGGACCAGCGACGGAGGGAGTGCACAGAACCAGCAAACCTGGCTATTGGATTCGCCCACATTGCTGGAGTCCTAATAGCGGTAAGAGAAGCTCAAGATTATTCAGATCAATCTCCTTCTCTCTGTCAGAAATAATACACTTAAGGGTCATTTATGAGAAAAGCTGACAATAAGCAGTCATGGTCAATAAGCTCATGATGATTGATGGAACATACTGAGGCAGTTTTCCAGATAAAGATTAAATTTAGTCCTTAACCACATTTTATTATATATTTCATTTTTATTTTTTATATGTAGCCTATATTGCCTTGCAACAAGAAGGACCCAGGTTTGATCCCCAGTCTTAAATCCGTCTGTGTGGAGTTTGCATGTTCTTGTGGGTTTCCTCCTACATTCCAGAGACAAGTGGATTGGAGACTCTAAAATACCTGTTAGTGTGAGTCATTGTCTGTTTTATTATTTTTATTTTACCTTTATTTTACCAGGAAGTCCCATTGAGATCAAAAATCTCTTTTACAAGAGAGACCTGGCCAAGGTAGCAGCCGTACAGAATCACAGCATATTAAAATGCAGCATATACAACATGATATACAAAAATCCACAATAAAATAGAAGAACAGCTATTCAAACACAGTGGCCTATCCAGACAAAAACAACTACATGTCTCCATCACCACATTCTTTATGATGCCCTTAAATTCATCAATGGATATAAATGCGTCTAATTTTAGATCATTTTGTAGATTATTCCATGCCCAAGGTGTATAGTAGGAAAATGCAGTTTTCCCCAGATCTGTCAAAACCCGGGGTACATTAAAAAGCAAACACTTGGAGGAGCGTAGCTGATAGCTACCAGTTCTGAGACAGAGAAGGGTACAGAGGTAAGCTGGAAGTTTACCCAGTATCGCTTTATAGATAAAAATAAACCAATGCTGTCATCTACGGGTGGACAGTGATGTCCAACCCACCAAATCATAAAGAATGCAATGGTGAGTAAGGGACTTTGCATTTGTAATGAAACGTAGAGATGCATGGTACACTGAATCAAGGCTCCGTAAGATGGAGGAGGCTGCATGCATATACAATATGTCACCGTAATCAATCACAGACAGAAAAGTAGCTTCCACAAGTTTTTTCTTGAAAGTAAAGCTAGATTTATTTCTAAAATAAAAGCCAATCTTCACTTTGAGCTTCCTAACTAGATTAGCAATGTGTACATTAAATAAAAGCTTGTCATCTATCCATATACCCAAGTACTTGTACGAGGGCACCCTTTCAATGGATATACCATCAGACGTGAAAATGTTAAGATCATCAAGCAACTGTAAGCGAGCTTTTGAGAAGACCATGAACTACGTTTTCTGAGGATTTAAAACCAATTTTAAACTCAGCAGAGCAGTTTGTAATGACTGAAATGCAGTCTGAAGTTCTTGCACCGCCTGTACTATGGAGGGAGCATGCGTATAAATGACAGTGTCATCAGCATAGAAGTGTATATTTGCTTGAATGTTCTTACCCAAGTCATTTATAAAAATAGAGAACAAAATAGGTCCCAAAATGGAACCCTGGGGGACCCCTTTAGTTATCCCAAGAAAATCAGATTTGTGGCCCTCTGCCTGGACACACTGAGTTCGATCTACGAAATAATTTCTGAACCATCTAACAGTCTTAGGACCGAAACCAGCATTCCTAAGTTTGTTCAGCAGTAATTCGAAAATTGTTTAAAATGTAAGTAAAAAGCGTAAGTAAAAACTGTTTTAACTGTAAATTTACCTGGGATTCAATGATCTTAGCCAGGACTGAGAGCTTGGAGATCGGACGGTAGTTGTTCAGCTCAGAGGGGTCTCCACCTTTAAGTAAGGGGAGAACATAGGCAGCTTTCCAAATTTTAGGAATTGAATTGGACAGAAGACTCAAATTAAAAATGTGAGTAATAGACTCAGCAAAAATGTCTGCCGCTACACCTTTAAGAGATAAAGATCCAGATTGTCTGGACCTGCAGACTTTTTGTGGTCAATGGCTTTCAGAGCTTTACAAACTTGAGCAACTGATATAGTTTTAAAATCAAACAAATCCAAATTTCCATCAGTTGCAGTAGTGGCAAGACATGGGACAGATGTATTTACATTTGAGCTGTCAAATACAGACCCAGCACGGATAAAATGTTTGTTAAACTGACTGACCATGGCAGCTTTTCTCCTTAATTTCATCTGAGCCAACCAGAATGTGTTCAGGGAGGCTTGATGCAACATGTGTACCTGACAAAGATTTAATTAATTTCCAGAATTTTGAGGGGTTATTTAGGTTCTCTGTAACTGACTTTAGATAAAACTCTGATTTGGAATTTCTGATCAGTAAGGTGCACTTGTTCTAAACGTAGTCCAATCAGCAGAGGAGTTTGAAAAGCTTGGTCCCAAGATTTATTTCTTAGACGAGTTAGCTCTGAAAGACTGTCTGAGAACCAAGGATTGTCCCTACCGCTGATCTTAAACTTCTTAATGGGAACATGTTTATTAGAGATAGACAGGAAGATTAAGTGAAAATATTCCCATGCCAGTTCAACATCTGGAATCAGAGTAACTCTGCTAAGATCACTATAGTACAAATCATGCAGGAAAGCCTGCTCTTCAAAACCTTTAAAATATCTCTCTGTCTCTCTGTGATGGACTGGTGATTCTGCCCAGTGTATTGCTGGGATAGGCTCCAGCCCCCCGTGACCCTGGAAAGGAATAAGTGGGTAAAGAAAATAAATGAATGGAGATCCACATTAAAATCACACTTCTTTCTGACTGAGCTTAATCCATGGTTGTGAAACTGGCCCAGTGATTTTGAATGTCTGTGTTGTTGTCCTGTCAGGGACGGTTCTCTGGAGCGAGTATGAACCCTGCACGCTCTCTGGCTCCAGCCATCATCATTGGTTTCTGGGAAAACCACTGGGTAAGAGCCTCAGAAACCCATACGTGCCTTCTCTGTCTTCTCATACATTTCATATCTCATATCATATCGTCTTAACATGTTTCTCTTTTGCCTCTCCCTGCCTAACCTCAGGTGTATTGGATAGGGCCGGTGCTAGGTGCAGTACTGGCAGGCGTGTCCCATGAATTCTTTTTTGCACGCAGCGCATCCCGCCAGAAGCTGGTGGCTTGTCTGACCTGTAAGGATATTGAGATAGTGGAGACGGCCAGTGTGTCCCGGTCATCGCTCTCCACTGTCACTCAGAACGCCATGAGAGCCAAGCAGGCTAACAAACAGGAGAACAACTGATTACACACACATTTACACATGCGCAGACACACACACACACACACACACACACACACACACGCACACACACCATTCTGCAATATCATGTTGATGTTTATGAAATTGTAAATGTAAATGTATGTCGTGTAGATCCAGGAGTAGCAACTTTGACAGTGGTTGGGACCAAGAAAAGGAAGTAGCTTAGAGCTGTGTATGTAAACTTCTCACATGAAACCTGAATATATTAAAAATATGGTGTAATATACAAAATAATAGCTACCAACTACTTAACACACATTTATGCACAATATTACAGAAGAGGATTAGGGGCACTCAATAAAATAAAAAACGACTAATATGTAATTTTTTTCCTCACAATTCTGACTTTATATCTCAGAATTCTGACTTTTTTTCTGAGATATAAAGTCAGAATTCTGAAAAATAAAGTCAGAATTGTGAGAGAAAAAAAAATCTAAATTCTGAGGAATAAAGTCACAATTGCGAGAAAAAAACTCACAATTGAGTCGTTTTTTATTTTATTGAGTGGCCCTAATCCTCTTCCGTAATACTCTGTATAAAAATGATCATTTAGAATTTCAAAACACCTTATGGAAACATTATGAGCCTGAGAACATATGACTTGTAACTTGCCTTTAAAATAGTAATAAAATTACTTTGGTATGATCATCTTCATAGACTTCAAAGATCCACAACATCTCCCAATGTGTGACAATATGGTCTTCTTTTACCTGCACTGACAGTAAAGCCAGAGATAATATTCATTCTCAGGTGAGAGAAAAAAAAAGTGAAAACAGGCAAGGCAACAACTGGAAGTGACCACAATGTTCATCTGACACATTTCACTGTGTTATCCTTACAATAAGACATTTTAGACACATATTGGAGGTTCATAAGGTTCTCAAAATTCTGGTTAAAATGTGTGTAAGCATTGATGCTCTTTACTGCACACATTGGAGAGAAATTGATGTGGGAGCTGGGTTTAAAGGGTGTAGGGACCGAATGGGACCCATTGTTGCTAGTTGCCTATCACCGGTGTATGTAGATGAAGATTTTGCCTATATTGTGAGATTCCGTATTGTTACTTTTACATTTTGCACATCAGTAGTCATTATAATACGTGATGTAAACTCATTGAAATTCTGCTAAAAAAAAAAAAAAAAGCCCATATGTTTGCAATATTCAGTTGTATCTCATGCCTGCGAATGCTTTGAAATGCTAAAGAGGCCGTTGCCATGCACTGTGGGTTCAATGATGCTCTCAATCAGTCCATCATCTCTCTCATCTCTGTGCCTATCAGCACCCGTCTCTTCTCCAAGGCCTCCTATTCACAATGAAATGGACCTTCATACCTCTGTAATGGCTCTACACAAACACCCTCACTGAGAAAAGCTTTGTAATTAGCAATTGATACAGTGTGTGTGGGTGTGTGTGTGTGCGTATGTGTGTAATAGCATTTGTGTTTGTAAGGACATGAGACAAAAAAAATGTTTTTGTATATTACCCAGTGTGACAATATTATATCCATTCATGAAGCCCTATATTCATTGTTCATCTGTGGTATAAGTTGCCATGTTTGTTCTGTCTGAAATATGTTTTGATGTTAAAGGAGGCAAAACATACTGGGCAGTGTATTATCTGGATTTGACAGCAGGTCTTCTAGAATAAACTGTATTAGCAATCAGTGTTACACTTGCATTGTAATTTCATTTTTTGAACACACACACACACACACACACATACATGCACATGCACAGTGCACGCATACTCAAATATGCACATCAAACTTTCTCCCTCTATTTTCTCATACACACACATTGAACTATTTACACACAAATACACACACACACACACACCACATGGACAATAGCTATACTGCCGCAGTGCCGCCAGCATTTTGCATTGTGTGTGTTTTTTCTAACATGTATAAAAGGGAGGTAAAACGGTGAGCTCAGCGTTCTCCATTCATCACCCCACCACCCCTCACCACCACCACCCCCCCACCCCCCCACCCCCCCCCCCCCTCCTGCCCAGTGATGGCTCTCGACTGGTCAGCGCGATGCCCCAGTACTGGTCAATAACCCCCCTGTCCCCCACATCCCCTGCCCTGCTGCACCTCCCCCCTTTCCCTAACCCCACGCACAGAATTTTCAGGGCTTTGGTTGGACGTCCTCCTGCAATGTCCCCCAGCCCACCACCCCCCAAACACACACACACACACACACACACACACACACACACACACACACACACACACACACACACACACACACTCTCACACAATGCAAACCTCTGGCTAATCAATTCTGCTCCGAGCGGACAAGCACCTCCTGGAAGCGCCTGTCAGAACAGAGGACAGAAACCACTCTGCATGTAAATTATTATTATTGGTTCACTGCTTGGTGCTCTACAATTTCCACACTCTACTTTCATTTTCAGTGTTCTCCTTTGCAATGTTTTTCTTCTTTGTAGCCCACCTGATAAAACAGAATGCACCTTCTGGTGTTACCATCCCATGGCGTTGGTTGTAGACCAACATCACTGAAGGCCCCGAGCTTCAGAGCCAAAGTCAAGTTTGTTACTTTTGTAAATTCGGCATCCTGTCTGGATCCCATGGGCCTTGGCAATGACTGTTGCCACTAGAAAGACAAATTCCTTTCTCTTACACTCTTAAAGATCACTGATTATTGTCAGCAGTGGTTGATGGTGTATTTGGCCACAGAAACAAATATGATATGAGATGATAAAACGGGCAATACATGTGACGATAAACTTTACCATATAGTCTCCACATCGTTTATAATTAGGAGTGAAATGGGTGGGATCAATAGGAGCTAAAGTCTTGCACCTAATGCACACCTAATTGCACATTCGCCAGACATATTCGCCAGAGTTCATTAACATCATGGACAATGCAAAATGCAGGCTTTGTCAGTTGAACACCCATTTACCTGTGTTACGTCTGTGCTTTTTTATTAAGTCAACTATTCCTTGTTCATATGTGGCCCACATGCTTGTTACAGACAATGGTTTCACAGGGTCAGGCATTTCAGTGTATGGGTCAGTTCAACGCTGTTAGCTTTAGGCTCTTCCGTCCGGGGCCCCAACTGCGGATCACTGTATTATCTGTGTGTGTGTGTGTGTGTGTGTGTGTGTGTGTGTGTGTGTGTGCGTGTGTTTGTGTGTGTGTACATGTGCGTGTGTTTGTGCAAGCAAGTGTGTTTTCTGTCCTCCGCCATCAGCACTTGTTTCCCATGATTATGACAGTTATGATATGTCAACAGATGACATACGCCCCAAAGAAAACTCTCCCTGCTCTGCTCCAGATGCTCTTCGCAAAGGCTATTTTTCACCCAATTCCCACTCCTTGAATATGAATAACATCACTGTCATTACTTTCTCTTTCTGCCATCATCTCTTTACTTTCCACCAAATGCTCCTTATGGACCTCCTCTCATTCTTGCTCTATCTGTTACTCTTCTCGGATACACTGCCTCTCTTTCTGCCCCGGTCTGTTATGGGGGGGGCGACAGAGGGGTTAAGTTTGTTTGATTTGGGATGTCCAGCATTGCCGCCCCCCGCCCCTGGCCCTACAGGGGGATTATGGCGTCACTTGGGGCCCCTGGGGGGGTATTATAAAGCCCCCGTCTGGCCCTCTCCCCTCCGTCAGAGAGGCTAAAAGGTCCACAGGACACTCTGTCTATCCCTGTCTCTACTTTAGAAACTCCCCTTTAGCATTGATGCCCACCTCCTCTTGACAAGTCATCCTACCTGAGATCTCCACCCACACTCCCACATATTTCACACCTATGTCTTTGCGACAGGTGGACAGAGGTGGCAAGCGAGCACAGCTGAGTTGACTTTACCAACCCAGTTCACGGCTTGGTAGAGATTTGTTGAGTGGATTCGTCTGTCGACGTTTTGAAAAACTGTTTTGTCTTTGAACTGATTCTCTGCGTGTTTTGGTCAGCCAAGTTAGCTGACTACAAAAGGGAGATCATTTTTTGTTATTTTGGCATTTGAAGAGTGTGAACGGACCGAAAAGGTACGCAATTACCTTTTCTAGACTCACCCTGACAGATTTGTTTTTAAAGAACCTTCTTCGTTCGGTGGGGAGCCTCAAGTGAACAGTCACCATGTGGGAGTTCCGGTCCATGAATTTTTGGCGGGCGGTCTTTGCAGAGTTCTTCGGGACCATGTTCTTTGTGTTTTTCGGCATGGGCGCTGCCCTGCGCTGGACCACCGGGCCTCACCATGTCCTGCATGTGGCCCTGTGCTTTGGGCTGGCAGCTGCCACCCTCATCCAGTCCATTGGCCACATCAGTGGCGGCCACATTAACCCTGCCGTTACCTTTGCCTACCTTGTCGGCTCACAGATGTCTCTTTTCCGCGCCATGTTCTACATGGTCGCCCAGTGCCTGGGTGCCGTCGCTGGGGCCGCCGTGCTCTACGGAGTCACACCCAACAACATGAGAGGCAACATGGCGATGAACACGGTAAGGACCCACCATGGCTTTTCCGGAAACCAGCCAAGTATACTACATAGCAATACTGAGGAAGGCTAGGTAGACACTTTAGGGTCAGTTGATGATTTGATTACCATCCATGGACAGAGGGAGATGTCAGCAGAAGATACATACATTTTAGATCCTAGATATTTTTTGAATCTAGTAATGGAGAATTCCACTGGTCACTGGTCCACTGGCATCTGAACGGCAGACAGGAAGAATGAAACCTGTCTATGGAGGGCTTGAATCATCACATTGGATAAGAGATTCCAAGTCTGTTTTATAGAGTATAACCAGGCCATCCATTCAGAAATCTACAAATCCAAATACTCTACTCTGCATAGTTAACTGAAATAACAAGAGACCATCTCAAGATGAAGTTCAAACTCAAGTGGCCTTTCACCACAGCAGAAAACCCATTCGTTCATTAGATGTGAAATGCATCCACAGGAAACCTCAGGGGTGATTTCTTTGACTTTTGCAAATTCTGTATACACATGTTTTTCTTCTCTGTGTGTCTCCAGCTGCAGCCTGGCATCAGCCTGGGAATGGCCACCACTGTGGAGGTGTTCCTCACCATGCAGCTCGTGGTGTGTATCTTCTCCGTGACCGACGAGAGGAGGAACGGACGCATGGGATCTGCTGCTCTCTCCATCGGCTTCTCCGTCACCATTGGACATCTCATGGGGGTGAGGAGCATAGACACACAGAGACACGGACAGAGACACAGACACAGGTACATACACATATATATGTATTTAGACAATACAGTGAAAAAACTCCCTTGACTCTGTGTTTTAGATGTACTACACCGGTGCTGGAATGAACCCTGCTAGATCCTTCGCCCCTGCTATGCTGTTCAGGAACTTCATCAACCACTGGGTAAGACCTGCACTCACACTGAAGAAATAAATCCCTTCTCAATGGGGGTTGTAAATGACTGAACACTATATGTGGAGAGAGATGTATTGAAGCTAATGTGTTCTTGTGACAGGTGTACTGGGTCGGGCCCATGATAGGAGGTGCCATGGGCGCTCTTCTGTACGATTTCATGCTGTTCCCACGCATGAGGGGTCTCTCCGAGCGCCTGGCCACACTGAAGGGCAGCCGACCCCCCGAGGCCGAGGCCCAGCAGGACACCCGCGGGGAGCCCATCGAGCTCAAGACACAAGCCCTATAAACCGGCCCCCGCCCCCCCTCCGACTGGGGCTGAGGGACGAGGGACAAGGCCCTGTGTACGCCAACCCCAACCCACACTGCCCCACCCCAACCCCCCACCCCCCGCCCACACACACCCTCACACCCCACCCACGACATCCATCGCACAACACTAACCCAAATACTTTCACATCTAGACACGCTGACTAACAAATAACAAACGGCATAAACCGATACCGCTGTAAAAAAAAAAAAGATAAAATTTAAAAAAACACACACACACATACATACATACAGGTTCACAACCTTCAACCTCAACATGCAACGAGACTCCTCTCCCCCCCAATCCTCACTCTGTATCCTGAACTGGACATTGTGTTTTTGATAAAATGGCAACCAGAGCCTGAGCCAACTTGCCTCGCTGTCTCCTCCTGTCTGCTTCCTCCTCCCAGCTAAGGCTTCTTCTTCTGCCACAGCCACACAGACGCGGATCCTTGAATCCAGCGGAGAGGTTTGCGGAAGGGGGGGGATGTCGGAAAGGGGGGGAGACCCGGGGCGTAAGGGCAGGATGAGGGTGAGGTGGGGATGTAGGTATACGGGAAGGGTAAGAGGGTATACGGGGTGGGCAGGTGAGGGTAGAGTTAGAGGGGTGGGGGTTGGGGTGTAGATGGGGGTTGGGGTTTGGGTCGGGTAGAGAGGGCAACACTCTGGGTTTGTAGTCGTTTAAGGTTGAGTTAGACCAGTGAAGATGGGCATGCTTTTCATTATTCATCTGAATTTATCTCTCCATTTTATTTCATTTTTTTTTTCCAGTTTCATTTTGTTTTCTGCACTTCAGACACAAGACGTGGATGTATGATACCATTAGATTTTACCAGGGTTTCATTTTTCAAATCACTACATTTTATCTGTGTGTTTGTGTGTGTGTGTGTGTGAGTGTGGATGCTTCTGCAGTATGTGTGTGTGTGTGTGTGTGCGAGTGTGAGGGTGAGAGTGAGCGAGTGCATGTGTGTGCCCGCGTGTGTGCCTGTACGTATGAGTGTGTTTGCAAGTGGGTGTGTATGTGTCCGTATGTGAACGTGTGTGATCGAGTTTGCAGATACAGTACTTTTTATTTCGTTTTATTTTCATTACCACTCTCCTGTTCGTACCATGACTATGTTCATTTTGTCATCAATTTTTAAGACATTATCATTTCTCCTCCCCTCACTGTGGTATTTGCTATGATATTCATTTTTACATAAACCATCTGCTTTTTTGTTCTGAACCAGCGCAATCCAAAGGAAATGTTGTATCCCAGACTTTGACCAGGTCTGTTCACTGCAGATCGGCCGTGCAAGCTTTACATTGAGTCTCCTTTTATTATTTGATCCTTACTGGGAGCACAAGGCAGTTTCAATGATATTTAAATGATAATAAACATAAAAAGTTGATACAAAGTTTGTGTCATTTGTGTTCACTTTCGTTATGGAGTATGGAGGAGATTGTAAGCTGCAATATACAATTGTGGCCACAAGATGGCGAAAAGAGTACGTGTCAGACTGACATTCAGCATCAGGAACATTAGGTAAGAGCTCACACTGGTGAAGTACACTTCAAGGAAAATGATGCTTTAATAGGTTACAGTAAGATACAAAAGGGAGCAGGGAGAGGGAGGTGTAGTGAAGGGAGGGGTTATCTGGGTACGACAGGTTCCACCCCAAAGGCAGACTATTGCAAGTGTTTGATAAGAGAGATGGTGGGGAGATGGTTAGAACCAACACATGTATTTATCTTCCCCTCTCTTCTGTTTGGTGCATCGTAGCTGATAAACTTTGACCTCCCGCCCTCCCTAACAAAAGAAAGACAGTAAAGAGTTTTGTGGGAGGCAGCAGTTCAGTCGCTTTAGTGACTATAGGAGCCACAACTTTTACATGAATGCATTTAAACGTTTCTAGGGCAAACAGAGTGCAGCCCTTCTCTGTTGTAAGCTTTGTACAAAGGCAGAATGTGTTTATTTTACTTTATTTCACTTCATTTTATCCATATGGCCTTCTTCTCCTCCTCAAGACTTTTTGCCAGACCACCAGTGTAGAAGAATCTTGATTTGGACATGCAGGTCATTTAAGTGGAAAAGGGAGGAACAGGGATCAAGATGGCTCAGAGCATTTCACTGCATCTATGTGTTGTTCTTCACACATATTATGTACATTAGGGGTGGAACATGACTAAGTTGCGTGTGACGCCCTTGGCTCCCACTAGCCTCTGGTGTTTGGGCGGCGCAGTCAGGGTCAAAGCTGTGAATATCTGCTGTGTAACATGACAGCAGCCGTTTCCCCGCAGATACTAAACCACTGTTAGTGCTTGAAAATAAAACTGAAGGACGAAAGCGACTGTCATTCCGATCACTCTCAGAAAAGATATCATCACTTTACTTATTTAGAAATATTCTTTTTATTTTGCATATTTGTTTTGTATCTGCTGTATGGCTTGGTTGTAGACAACTAAAAGGTGGTGCGACGGCACTGACAGACTCCAATATCATCGCTGAAGCTTCTGTCTCTATTCTGCAGCTGGGAAAGACAAAGGAGCAACTCTGACAATTACAATGGGCTGGAATAGGAGCTGGGTCCTGACACTGGGGTGTACTGCATCTCTCTCTTTCTCTCTCTCACACACACACACACACCGTCACTCACTCAGACACACACACACACACACACACACATATACAGAAAAACAGACACCAAAAAAACAATGCACTCACCCACATTCAGTAAACATGAACACGTAGTTTGTGCACAGTTGTGCTTCTTTACATATACACACACATACACATTTGCTTGATATGTATTACTATGTAATTTAAGTAAGTATCGCAATATCAAATAGTCCCCAAAGACCAACTCCAGCTTGGGATAACTGCCGCTCTTGCTCCAACATTTACAGGTCAAAAGTAGCCTAAGCTGCTGCAAGACTTCCATGTGATGAACATTGTATTTAAAGTGTTAACAAGGTCTTTCTCTGAGTAACTTTCTAAGAGTAGCAATACAAAAACTATACACCAGTGCTGCCTACCTTATTCATGTTCATCCTAATTGCATATTCTGTTAAACTGTGATTATCGTTGTGTAATAACTTGCCAGCAGTAGATAAAAGGAACAAAAAGGAATCCGACGGTCAGAAAGAGTATAAACATTGTTTTTGTTCACTTGAGATAAGAGTATAATATAAACGACAAACACAAATTGAACCACGTACAGAGAGAGGTTTCTAAGGCCATGGACAGAAAGGTAATCTTGAAGAAGAGGTAATTGGACCTGCATTTCTGAAAGAGGAACTGGCTCTCAGCTTGGCTAGTATCCAGCATTCAGCTCAGTAGAAACTGCAGCCGCAGCATCATATCAGACAGATATATTTCTTATTGTCTTTACCCATCCCCCTCCTCAGCAGTCACAGGTTGCTTCCTCGGCCCAAACTCTCCGCCAAGGGTGAGGGACAAGAGGGGAATTCCCAACAGATTACCACGTCTTCTCACTCCAGCCCCTGACCTTCGCCACTTATGAAAAACATTCATATCATACGCTGACGACAAGAGCAACTGAACATTTTCCTTAACTTTTACAACAATAACATAAAAAAAACAGGAACGAGAGTGCTTTCTAAAAGCCCTTTGGATTACATCACACTCTCTCCCCGATTATCCAGTCTCATCCTGATGATGTCACAGGCCGTAGCGCGACAGTCACACTGTTTCAAGTCATCACCGGTTATGGCAGCTCCAACCCCGTCAACGCTCTCCGCCTTCCTCAAGAGCTCACTGCATGCGGTCCGGCTGGTGGAGCGGGTAGTGGAGGAAGGCCGGGGGCGGGGCGGAGACGGCGGCGAGCGGGGCCAGGGGAGGGTGGATGGGGGTAGGGGGGGTGGGGGGCGCGGTGATGGCGGGTCCCGGGGTGGCGGGGGAGAAGCTGTAGCTGAGGTAGCCGGCAGAGGGTGACGGCGAAGGGGTGTAGGGGTACTGCTCCAGGCCGGTGGGGGCGTAGTGGCTGTAGGCGGAGCTGTAGTCCAGGTAGGGGGAGGCGAGAGCAGCCGCCGTGGGGCTGAGCTGGGACTGCAGCACCAGGCTGGGCTGCAGGAACGCCTGGGGGTACACATACTGCTGGGCCAGCCTGGATGGACACACCAAGAGGAACAAGGTTACTGTGATACACGGAAATATACATTCATACTACCTCACATAGTAGAGGACAAACCTGGAAAGCAGCAGAGAGTTTCTTACGCAATATACTTACATTTTCCATTTGGAACATTTAGCTCATGCTCTTATCTTAGTCACAATGAGTGCAACAGCAGTTTAAGCTTAAATCACCGACGTTACAAGAAGCTAATGGAAAAGGAATGCAAGGATCAAAGTCATAAAAGATATTAATCGATAATAGAGCGTAACTAAAATTCCTAGAATGAAGGAAGAATAATAGAAAAGTGCGAGGTAAAGAATTTGTTGTTTTTTTACACAAACACTGTGTGTGTGTGTGTGTGTGTGTGTGTGTGTGTGTGTGTGTGTGTGTGTGTGTGTGTGTGTGTGTGTCTGGATTTCATCCTTACTACATGGAATGCCGATCACAATGCAAGCCCGGCCACTTCCATATCTGGTTTTAAAGATCCAAAGGCAATGTGAGCAAAATTTGATTTATGTTTAGAGAAATTTTATTATATCAGGATAAACCCCTTGAGATGTATCATCTCGTTTTCATCTCGTATGTCATTTGGTGTAACCCAGTCTGATCTGATGATAAAGTCGCATTGAAACTCGCAAGTGTAACCATAGCAAAACGCACACAGTCAGAGATAGAGCTGCATATTTGACATAAACAAATTACCACGGAAACACAGCTGAATGGACAAAGATTTCTATCAATCCAAATGAATTGCTACTTATCTCTACATCCCAACACTAAACCAGTCTCCTAAAAAGGGCATCCTCCTCCTTTAATAGCAGTTATCACCACCATTGCCAATGCCTTAAAATAGACCTCCTCCCTCGTGTATAAGATTAATTAGCACACTGTCTGAGAAATGTTAAAATGAAGAGCTTTGTTCCAAAATGAAATATCCTCCACTTAAAAACGTAGCACCAACTGTTAACAATTTTTTAACTACAAACAGTTGTAATTTTGAAATAATGAGGGATGAATAGTGGATATTCTTTTCCAAAACATGTGGTCTTTGGACTTTGAAATAGGACTCTTTACTACACAAACAAGAACATGCAGAGAGCACATATGCACACACACACACGCGAACTGCCACAGCGGATGCAGGGTATCAGATCTGTGGAACTCGTAGCAATAATGAGAGACAAACTGTTCTACTGTCCTCCTCTATTCACTCATGCCCTTGCCTGGGGCTGCCCACTTAACCTGAACTGCCTCAGTTACATCTGGCAACAGCAACAGCGATCATATCAGAAGAACTAGGTTACGCCGCACTTAAGTAAAAACAACCCAACATGACAGTATTTAACGCTTTACGTTCCCGGGATCAGCGCCTACAGCCCATACCCATTAACCTGACAGTAACCTTGTCACTGAAACGGTGTCGGGACGGGGGGATCACTGCAGTGTGAGGCGGCCCGGAGCTGCTGCTTACCCCCAAACACAGAGAGAGCAGGGATCAGGTGTGCTTACACAACAAACACTGGGTTTGGGCCTGTTCACACCCTCTCTGCTGTATACACAACACACACACACACACACACACACACGCAGGCGCACAGACACACACAAGCATGCATGGCTGCTCATATATTCTCATGCTCATGCACTATTTATTTAACCAGGTTACTCCTATCGAGATGAAGTATATCTTTTTCAAGGGAGACCCGGCCAAGGAAGCAGCATCATGACAGACGGCAGTTGCAGACTAACAACACATGAAGTAGGGCTGAACGATATTGACAGAAAATGTAGTTGCGATTATTTGACAGAATATTGCAATTGTGATTCAAACTGCGATTCATATTATCACAAGTTTTTCTTGTCAGAAATTTTGTAGAACTTAGAAATTGTTTAGACAAAAGTGATTATGTTAGGATTTACTGAGTTTGAGTAGGATGAAAGGTTTTCACCAATATTGTACTTGATTCATGAACCAAAGATTACCCGCAGCACTAAAACACCTTGTTCAGAAAGCCATTGGGACGCCTCTCTCTCTTAAGCAATAAATTGCAGTCTCTGCGATTTGGAAATTGCAGAAGTTCATACTGCGATTTAGATTTTTATTTTCTATTAATTGCTCAAACATGAAGTCAAAATACAGTCACATGCTAACAGTAGTCATGTCCACAGAAGCCCATAGCAGCATGGCTACCCCCCCCCCCCCCGCCCCCTCCACCCCCTCCCCCAACTCTCCATCAGTGTCTCCCAGAGCAGAAGTGCAGTGTCATTCCCATGGCTGTGCGGAGCTGCTTCCCTGCCTGTGCGCTGCGCTGACTGATCCAATGTGACAGTGGCATCGTACGAGAGGGAGCTGCGCCTCGCTTCTTTCCTCCCCATGCCCGGCATCATCATTGGCTGTCAAACACACATACATACACACACACACACACACGCAGCAGGGGTATAGACACAGACACACACACATGCACGCACACTGTGACAAACAAACAGGAATGAGGAAGCACACAACACACACCGAACCACCAGGTCACACACAAACCGCATTCGCAAACAGTTAGTGCTGCATGCACGCACACATGTCCAAAAGAAATGAGCACATACACACACACACACACACACATTAAAGGCTGTGTGTACATAAGCACTGTACTCAGACAACAGCCCACAAAAGGATATGGGGGGGGGGGGGGGGGGACAGAGATGGCAGGGTTAATTGGCACAGCTGCATGGGTGTACGCTCACTAACAGACCCACGAGAGCAGAATAACCTCCGCTGATTCTACTCAGTTACTCCCTCACAGCCAGCTTCCTCTCCACTCCTCCGCATCTCCTCGCTGTCCTTTTTCCAAAACCAGCGGGGTAAGAGATAGGACGTGCTAGAAAAAAACAAAACATCCGCAGTAGTTCCCCCCCACCCCACCCTCCAACACACACACACACACACACACACACACACACACACTGGTGAAGGGGTGAGGGTTAAGGTCGGGACTCCTTGGGCGAGAGAGTGAGCGAGAGGCGGAGGAGAAGTGAGAGATGCTGAGAGGTGAAGGATCAGCCATCATATCCCTCATGCCTTAGGACAGCCATGCTTTTAATAGTTCCGGTGAGGGATGTGAGGAGGGTGAGTCAGTCAAAGAGACAAACACATACTCGTGGAGACACACACACACACACACACACAGACGACCCCTCCGCCCTCTCTCTCTCTCTCTCTCTAACACACACACACACCCAGACCCTCCCACACACACACACACACACACATAGCTTGAGGGAGGGTGAGAGATAGAAAGGCCAACAACAGCGTTGGACACTCAGCTCTCTGACAGCATGTAAGAAATGGGTTTGAATTTGATTAACAGAGCTGACCAAATATGCCCAAGCACATACACAGAAATGTTGAATATTTCTGGGCCGAAGTGAATAAAATCGTGAGACGCAGATCATAACGTGTGCCATCTTTTTTTACACGCGATTGAGCACAGCGGGGTCTTTGTGTGTGATGAAAACCTTTCAACATGATTGTTTTTGGTGGGGTTTTTATTTTTTTATTTTATTTTTTTTAAATTGGGCTTTTGATAATAGAGGATCCTACTGAAGTGCTTCTGCTAATTGGGTCCCTGGGTAAGAGGAATAAACACCTGAGGGTTCACAGTTTACCTAAACCCCTAGACAGAGAGAGAGAGAGAGAGAGAGAGAGAGAGAGAGAGAGAGAGAGAGAGAGAGAGAGAGAGAGAGAGAGAGAGAGAGAGAGAGAGAGAGAGAGAGAGAGAGAGAGAGAGAGAGGGCGATGACTAGAGGGAAAGAGTAAGAGAGAAGGAAAGAGAAAGTACGATAATTTAGAGGGAGAGGACTGAGCAGGGAGGCAGTCAAAGAGATAAGAGAAAGAGAAAGAGAAAGAGAGAGAGAGAGAGAGAGAGAGAGAGAAAAAATGGAGCGGAGTTGACATGGCGTCGCCCACATAGGCTGCTGGAGTGATTCACTGATGTTTCAGCGAGGAACATCTTGCTCTCTACTGTATACACGTTTCACACGTAAAGAGGAGCTCCGGCGTCCTGTCGACCGCCGGCCCCAAAGCTTCACTGAACCCAGCCACAACTACGCCCAGCCACAGGTGTACGTCTGTCTTGACTGCCCCCCCCCCCCCCCGCCTCCCTCCCTCCTCCCTGCCTCACTGTTTCAACAGGAAACACTCCCCCGCTCTCCACCCCGCAAACACACTCACCGCACATCTATCCCCTTCCTCTTCTCTCTCAAAAAAAAAACCAAAAACACCCTAAAAGATTTTGAGAGACCTTTTTTTGAATAATTCTCACTTCTCCATCAACATCCTGGCATCTGCTGTGTCTGACAAGCGACTGATGATGGGTTCCTCTGCCGCGGCTGCTGCCAGCTTTGGGTCCAGCAGGCAGACAGTAGGCAGCCGTGGGCGACAGATGACCCCCCCCCCCCTCCCCCCGAAAGAGAAACATCCTTCTCCTCCCTCCCCCCGCTCAGCTGTAGCTCAAAGCCACTTCTGGCATCAGCCGGTCCTCTGTCCTCTTAAAAACTAAAAGCAAATATGCCAGAACAGACAGACAGAGCTTGGCTTTGTTTGAGTTTATCTTTGTTATTTGCTGTTTACAATGGGAGTGTGTCAGACAGACAGACAGACAGACAGAGCCATGTGTGAGCCGCGGGCCTCGAGCCCCCTGGGAGCCCCACAGCACTGAAGATGAGGGAAAAGAGGAGAGGAGGGGGAGAGGAGCGAAGAAAGACCTGCTGCCATATTTAGATATATTATTAGATATATATGACTGCTGACTCTGGGACCAGTTTTCTTCTTCAGTGATAGTGAGGTTTATATACTAGTGGGACATAACCACTGATCCTACATCTGCACAGATCAACAGATAGTAATAGTTTGTAAATCGGTTTGTAAATCCAGTCGCCAGGAGGAGAGGTTGAAGGCGAAGAGAGCTACAGAGCTGGAGAGCTTAAAGGGATGGGGATAGTTAGCTTTCACGTCATTTCAATCCATAAAAAGCAGTTGACTCAGTGTTACAGTTGCTGGGATACTGAAAGAAGAAGTTGTTTGTTGTTGATTTCAGCTCCATGGACTTGCATCTACACTGCTATCACATTGCGAACAAATGTGGATAATCTCTCTTTCCAATATGTCAATAACAAAAACACTGAAATTGGTGAAATTGGTTGTGCTTTTTGTGATGGACTTAAAAATGCATAGGCTTCTTTAAAGCTTGAACTATTCCTTTAAGTCAGTCTAAAAATAAACGTCCTTTCACTTTGCTGAAAACACTGGCATATATGAGTTTGACCGTGGTCGTACTGGTAATGTCAACAGCACATCTAGTCTCAGGGGCGTGAACAGTGAGCTGGACAGATGGGCAAAAATCCTTACGTTTTAAGAAATACGAATGAGAAAATACCTCAAGCTTATGTGGATTATTTATCTCTCTTTGAAACATGTCATATATGTCTCTTAAGGCAGTGTCTAATTAGAAGCATCAAGTCACAACCTGGAGGAATTAAACCAAAGAGGCTCGCCAAATGTTGTATTCCTTAAAACAGACAATGTTAGCATAAGTCTCTTTCAATTTGTTTGTTTGGTTGTGGTGGACAGAATGTGTTAAGCAGACCAGCTGCCAGACCACACTCCTAAAAAAAAGAGTGGGTCACCTTCAGCACATTTTGGGAATTTTCAATGTGTTTCTGCTTTTGGGACAACACACATTAGTGTCACACACAGCACATGGTTATAACAACACATACCGATATAACATGTTGTCAATAAAATACGTTGTGTTGACAAGAAATGCAAATGTATGTTGGTTCAAACCAGACACACAGATGTGTCTGAAGTGACACAATCCTTTTTAAGAGTCTGTGAGGAATGTGAAGCTCAGGACTTGAGTATTGCTTGGTTTCACTTTATACAATTTCTTCAACTGCAGGCTTATATGAAACATATCACATCTTACAATCATCTCAACACTTGAATTTAGAGGTGCTTTAACCATGGTGTGACAAACAAAGGGCCACC